>NC_048597.1:110546828-110719328 GCF_003668045.3 Cricetulus griseus | reverse complement strand
CCTAGCCGGCTATTCTATTGCAGAACGTATTAACATTGCTTGGTTGACTTTGATGGTGGAGGAGATACCTGTAGGAACCAGAGTGCTCTCTCTGTCCATGAGACTTGTGACCTGTTCATTCATACCACAACTCACTTCACCTCTGAGAATATGTACTCCCAGAGTCTCCACAGTGCAGAAGGTCAGGCTGGGGAGGAGGGCAGAGGGTATCAGAGAACTGTCCCTTTCCACTTAAAGTACACACGGGTCAAATGTAGTAGTCTTATGGAATATTTGTGTAATGTCATAGTTTCATTTCTATTGATATAACAAATACCCCAACAAAAAGGCAACTCAAGGAAGGAAAGGGTTTATTTGGCTTACACTTCCAGGCTATATATAGTCCATCATTGAGGAGAAGTCAGGGCAAAAACTCACAGCTCTCAAAGCTCAGGGCCCTGCCTGGGGAATGGTGCTGCCCACAGTGGACCATATCATTTAATAGTCAAGACAGTCCCTCACAGACATACCCACAGGTCAGCCTGGCCTAGGTAATTCCTCAGTTGAAATTCTCTTAGCAGTTGATTCGAGGTTGTCAAGTTGACAGTTAAAACTAACCATAATAGAACTTGGAATGTGGCTTAGTGAGTAAATGCACTTACTGGCAATGTTTATGTCCTTAGTTTGATTCCCTAGTATCACATGGTGGAAGGAGAGAAATAACTCTTGAAAATTGTCCTTTGACCTGCACATGAGCTGTAGTATGAGTACACACACACACACACACACACACACACACACAAACCAGCACACACACACACACACACACACACACACACACAAACCAGCACAGGTCCTATTGGTACCAAGTGTCCTTAATGATTCAATGATTTCTTTTCATTTTTGAGCCACCCTGGAGCGTCCAGAACTCACTATGTAGAGCAAATTGAATTTGAACTTAGTCTCTGCTTCAGCCTCCAAGTACTGAGATGACCTTTCTACCACACTTGGCTACTGTTTCATCTTTCTGGTTTGAGACAGGGTTTCTTGGTGTAGCCCTGGCTGTCCCGGAACTCACTCTGTAGACCAGGCTGGCCTCACTCAGAGGTCTGCCCGAGTACTGGGAATGTATGCCACCACCCCAAACTTTCTTTTCTCTTTTCTTTCTCTCCCCCCCCCCCAACCCTCTCTTTTGAGGCAGGGTCTGATGTAGCGTAAGCTGGCCTTGAAACTGTCTATGTAGCCCAGGCTGATCTTGAACTCTGGCCCTCCTATCTCCACTTACTGAGGACTGGAATCACAGCGCATGTGCCACCACACCTAGTTTATGTCATGTTAAGGATCAAAGCCAGGTCTTCACACATCCTGGGCAAGCACTTTACCCAATGAACTATATCTCCGGCCCACTCAGTATTTCTTAAAGCAGCTTTTAGTTCTCCATCCCTGCCGCAGAGCTCAGCAAATAGTTTGGAGTGGTGGCACCCCATTAGCTGTAGTAACAAGCACTGTGGCTTCACATGCTCACTATATGAATTCTGAATTTATCCTTAGGAACAAAAACAGTGAAGGAGTCCACCATTTCTGACCCTTAGGGAACATGTTCCACATCCATCCTGTTTTCTGCCTTTCTAGGCTCTGATCCAGGATTCGTGTTTGGTAGACCCATTGACTCTTACACTGAGCAAGAGAGAAGTACAGACATCAGTACAGTAGTCCTGTGGTCAAAGCAAATAAATCACCCTTGGGGATGGATGGAATTGCCAGGGTCTCAGGTTTTCCTACTGTGGGTTCTGCCTGGGGAATGTATTTGAAGGCTCTGTTACCATGGCACCTAGCTCTGAGAAAAGGATACATGGAGAGCAATTTGGGGAGAGAAATAGAGAGATTTCTCCCTGGACTTCATTGCAGCCAAATGGATGAATTGGCTTCTTTTGCTTCAATAATCCTGGAACTGTGTGTATCCCCAGGGACCTGGGTCTTTGTCAGAACATTAGCTAGCATGTACTACACAGTATGTGGCCCAAATTTTATTTGGCTGGCAACATTGGTAGTGACTAATGAAGGCTATGGAACGTGTTCACTATGTGCAGATAAGAAGTTGGTTTTTACTTCTCCGTGCATGTGGATAGACAACCCCTTAGGTGCCTTTAGATCCTGAGATTCCAGCCTTTGTCCTGATGTGCTGAGCCTTACTCTGCAAACCCAGGCCTGCGAGACCTGTGTGGTCTCCAGGGACCAGTGATACAAAAGAGAAACAGAGAGCTAGAGAGATGGTTCAGTGTTAAAGTGTTTGTCATACAAGTGTCAGGACCTGAGTTTGAATCTCCAGAGTCTGGGACTCATGTCTGAAATAAGCCCCAAAGCCTCCTTCAGATGCCCTTGGTGAAGCAAGATAGCCAGGGCTGCTTTTCCAGCCTCTTCAGGCTTCCTTCCCAGTGGGCATAACGAGTGAAGCTTTTGGAAATACCGTCCTTCCATAATACACACACACACACACACACACACACACACACACACACACACACACCACACCACACACGTTTCTGTTCTCTCCTCCCCTCCTTTCCAAGCTTCCTGCAGGAAGGGGATCTGATGTGTTTTAATTAAGGGGCCGGAGAAATGGCTCAGCAGTTAGAGCACTTGCCACTATTGCAGAGGAGCCAGGTTGGATTCCCAGCACCCTCATGGTAGCTCAATACTGTCTGACTGTCTGTAACTTCACTTTCAGGGAATCTAATACCTTCAGGCCTCTGCAGGAACCAGGCACATGGTGGTATATATGTGTACATGGAGGCAAAAGACTTACACATACAAAAATTTTAAAATAATAATAAATTGGGGTCAGCAAGATGGTTTATGCAGTAAAGATGTTTGTCACTGGGCCTATCAACTAAGTTATATTTCTAGGTTCCACATGTTGGAAGGAGAGAGCCAGTTCCCATAAAGTTGTCCTTTGTCCCACATGCACTCATGCATGCTCTACACACACACACACACACACACACACACACACACCATAAGTAAATGAAATTTAAAAATTCAAATTGACCAAATAGAAAACAAAAGAGAAAACTGTAGTCAGATAAAAGGAATGTAAATTAAACTTGGGTTCCCTGGCAGGCAAAGTAGACTACTAAAGCCAGTAACTCAATCCTTGCCTTGATGTTCTAGGTTTAGTTCTGTGATAATGTCTCATAGCTTAGGCTGACCTTGAACTCCATATATAAGTGAGATAACATTGAGCTCCTTCCTGGTCTCCTGTCTCTTCCTCTTGAGTACTGCTATGGTTAGCACGCACTACCATACCCATTTTGTGTAGTGCTGGGGATGGAACCCAGGGATTTCTGCACACTAGGCAAGCATCCTACCAACTGGGCCACACTGAGGATTTGGGAGTTCAACACAGTTATAAAGGATCCTTTCCTGGTACTGGAGATGAAGAGGCATCAGAAGGCTTAGCCTCCCATCATTCAATGTCAACTCCCAGCAGTATATTTGGTGGTGTGAGCCTTTTGAGACCCATTACAGTGGGTGCTAAGAACCTACATACCCCTCAGTAATGAGAATGGGACTTGGCCAGGGACTCCTCAGGGCAGCACTGTCTGCAACTTCAGGACCACCTATGAAGTGAAAAACTCATTGCTGGTGTGCTGAAGAAGGAAGCCCATGGCCTGCCACTCTACTTTAGAGGCTCCTAAGAAGCCCAGTAGGGACGAACTCACATCAGTGTTTGCAAGTCCGTATCGCTACAGACAGAATTGGTTACAGAAGTTCCCTGTGCTCTGGATGTACCTCAGGCCTAATGCTGGTGCCATCAACTTCATAAAGGGATACTGGTAGGGATGATGGTTCAGTCAGTGAAGTGCTTACTGCATAGCATGAGGGCCTGAACCCATATAGCTAGGCGTGGCAGTTTGCATTTATAATCCCAGAGCTAGGGAGATGGAGCCATGAGGATCCCTGGAGCTCAGTGGTGACCCAGAATAGCAGAATCAGTAAGAATTTCCAGGTTCAGTGATAAAACCTGTCCACCCCCTCAAAAAAAAAAAAAAAAAAAAAAAAAAAAAAAAACAAGGTACAGGGTATCTGAGGAAGACGCTCCACATTAACCCCAGGACACCACATGCACATATTTGCACATATGCAATAGGTATTCTCTCTCTCTCTCTCCTCTCTCTCTCTCTCTCTCTCTCTCTCTCTCTCTCTCTCTCTCTCTCTCTCACACACACACACACACACACACACACAGCAAATGACTTTTCTCATGGTGGCTAGCCATCTTAATTTGCTTTCCATTGCTGTGATAAAGCACCATGACCAAAAGCAACCTGGGGAAGGAATTGTTTATTTCAGCTTACAGTCCATCATGAAGAGAAGTCAGGGCTGGAACTTGGTGGCAGGAACTGAAGCAGAGGGCATGGAGGATCGTTAGTTACTGGATTGCCCTACTGGCTCACATTTGCCTTTCTCATACCACCCAGGACAACCTGCCCAGGGGTGGCACCAGTCACGTCAATCATTAGTAGAGAAATGCCCTACAGCCTTGCTCTCAGGCCAATCTGATAGGGGCATCTTCTCAAATAGATTTCCCTCTTCGCAGATGACTCCAGTTTGGTGTCAAGTTGACAAAAGCTAAGTGGGCCGCCAATCCAGCTGGGAAAGATGGGAGGGGCGACTTCTTTTGCCCCAACAGGAATACTGTCTGTTACTGAGTTGTATCTGCAGGAGCTGTGGATGCAATGGAATTTGACCTCCATGCCTTTTCTTTGGTCCCTTTAGCAAGGGCTTTTTCTAAACTCTGGCTTTGCTCTGTTTGGTTTTGCAGGTGCTGCACATCCTACCGGGACCCCTTTTGGGCCGCCACCTCATCACAGTAACTTTCTCAACCCTGCTGCTCACCTAGGTGAGTCAGAAAGATGGAGGAACCCTGCTGGCAGCCTATTCATGGCACCTGCTAAGCCTTCTGTGGAGGGACCTTGGGATCTCCAACCCCAGGATTAGTGGGGCCTGGTAGCAGCAGTGTGAGGCCGCTGGTCACATTGTGCATTCATGAAGCAGAGAGAGATGGATGCTGGTGCTCAGCTCACCTTCCCCTTTTTATTCAGTCCAGGACCCCACCCAATGGGCTGGCACCACAAACACTGAGGGTGGGTTGGCCCACCTCAACCTAATCTAGACATTCCCCCACATTTTTGCCCAGAGGGTGTCCCCTAGGTTATTCTAGATCCAGTTATGTTGACATTTGGTATTAACCATCACAAGGGGCTTGGAACAGAGAAGTATTCCTTGGCATCTCAGAACATGTATGTTTAGGGTAGACTCACCCTGCCTGTAGAGGACACCTAAGGGTCCTTCTGGGAGCTAGAAAGGTAGATGTGACAAGCATTATAACAAGTTATGACAAGCACAGCTCTTCGATGCAGCTCTCTTTGCTTTTGGTTTTTCACACTTTTTAAAAACAGGTCTCTCCTGTCTGTCTGTGCCTTTCTATGTAACACTTCCAGGAAGTGTGCAGACACAGGCAGTGGAGCCTGGTGGGGAATATATAGGAGAACTATAATATATCATTTATCATTATATTATTATTTGGATTTTTGAGACAAGGTCTCTATGTAACTCTGGCTGTCTTAGAACTTGCTATGTAGATCAGGCTGGCCTCAAACAACAGAGATCCACCTGCGTCTGCCTCCCAAGTGCTGGGATTAAAGGCATGTGCCACCACCACCTGGCTTTTATTACTGATTTTTATTTTATATAGTTTGGGTGTTTTGCCTACATGAATGTCCGTGCTTGTTGCTGCATTGCCCTCAGAGGCCAGAAGTGGGTGTCAGCTTCCCTGGAACTGGAGTTAGACTCTTGTGAGCTGTCGTGTAGGTGCTGGGAATCAAACCCGAGGTTCTCTAGAAGAGCAGTGAGTGTTCTTAACCATGGAGCCCTGTCTACAGCCTGGTATGGTCTCATTTTTGTTATCGTGTGGAATCTCAGGATATAGAAATGAGGCAGGAGAATCAGTTCTGGTCTAGCCTTGACTTATATCAAGTTTGAAGACACCCTGAGTTAGATGAGACATGTCTAAAGCAGTGAGAGAAAAAGAGAGACAGAGACAGACAGGAACCTTTTGCAGGCAGGAAGGCAGTTTAGAAGGCTGGGTTCTGAGTTTGCCCAGGGTCATCCCCAGTGCAAAGCTGGAATCATGCAAAGCCTGACACTCTGGAAAATGAACCCCCTGGGACTCTTGCTGACCCAGTGCCTAAGTCCAAGCACAGGAATACCCTTACACAGCCCAGCGGGAGAGTCAAGGTGCAGCAAAGAGTCTGTCACATTCCCAGCAAACAGCACACCTGTGTTCCTCACTGGCATGTCCTTAACCACTGTCTCTTCCTTCCCCATCTCATTCACAGAGCCTTTTAACCGGCCGTCTACATTCACAGGCCTTGCTGCAGTCGGTGGCAATGCCTTCGGGGGACTTGGAAACCCTTCAGTTAGTGAGTACCTCTTGATTTTTATATCTCCCTTGCGCGGTTTCTCTGACCCGTACATGGCTTTAGACCCTTGGAGGAAAAGGGGGAGTTTACTTCGGGAAAACTAATTTAAACTGAGTATATGGGTCAGTGACAGAGCATTTGCCTAAAATCCCCCAGTGAGGTCTGAGGGCATGGCTCAATGATAGAGAACTTGTCTAGCATGGGCAAGGCCTAGAGTTTACTTCTGGAACTAAAAATCCTTTAGAAACAGAGGGAACAGATCAGTGTGGTGGTGCACGCCTTTAATCCCAGCCCTCAGGAGGCAGAGGCAGAGGCAGGTGGATCTCTCTGAGTTTGAGGCCAGCCTGGTCTACAGAGTGAGTTCCAGGACAGCCAGGGCTGCATAGTGAGACCCTGTTGAAAAGAAAATGAAAATGAAGGTACCATGAAGGGCTAACATCTTTCAGAGATGGAGAGATGTAGTTCAAACTTGCTGCTCTTACAGAGGACCCAGGCTTGGTTCTCGGCACATACATGACAACTCATAACAATCTGTAATTCCAGTTCCAAGGCATCTGAAGCCTCCTTCTGGCCTCTATAGGCTGGACATCAGACACATACATGGTGCGCCCGCATGCACCCACACACACACAAACACCCATACACATAAGGTAAAATAAATAAATGTGTGTCTGTGTGTTTAATAGAGGGTCTGTCTGAAACAAATTTGGGTTAGAGCCTTCCAAAGGCAGGTTTCACAGTGAAGTTGGGTTTGAGTACCCTAGCCTCCTTGTAAGAAGAGTTCACTGTTGACACAGGCTCTGTGTGTTAGGAGTGGTGGGTGCTCAGTCACTACCAGAAGTTCACTTTGGCTACAACTATAAAGAAAAAAAATTGCTTTTGCTCTACTTTTGATGTAACGAGATTGAAAAGAAGTACAGTGGAGAATGACATGCCTAGGGATGCGACTCTGGGTAGAGTACTTGCCTGGCAAGCAGGAAGTCCTCTGTCTCCAGAAGTATGAGGAAAATGGCACAAGCCTGTAATCCCAGCTCTGGGAAGGTGGAGGCTTTAGGCTCATCCTTAACTATGTAGGGAGTTTGAGGCCATCCAGGGATCCATAATACCATGTCTCAAAAAGACAAAGGAAGAAAGCAATCAAGCAAGCAAAAACACAGCATGCAGATCCATGCCTTGTCAAGGACACAGTCCTGCATGGTCTTTTTGGATGTTCATTGTCACTAATGCTGGAAGGAGTAGCATTCGGCAGGGTGTGCTAGGCAGAGGACCAGTGGATTCTGCTGAGCTGAACTGTTCATCTATCACATGGTCATAATGCGCCTTCCCGCATGCCTGGGACTTGCATGCCCACCTGTGTCCGACGGAGTATCCGCATACCTGCTCCACCCCTTCTCACTTTTTCCTCTTCATTGAAGTTTTTTTTTTAAGCTGTGAGCTGCCTCTGCAGTGTAGGACGAGTGTTCCTCTAATGAGTGTGTTAATCTCCTTTCCTTTTCCAGCTGCCAATAACATGTATTCATTTTAACTCTGAATGCTGTTAAAGTTTTTGGTAAGTACCTTCACTACGACAGGTTTCTATTGAGATTTCTCTGAAACCTTTTTTGTTCTCCACTTCACCATTTCAGCACCCAACTCAGTGTTCGGCCACAAGGATAGCCCCAGTGTGCAGAACTTTAGCAATCCTCACGAACCCTGGAACCGGCTGCACCGAACGCCTCCGTCGTTCCCGACCCCTCCGCCCTGGCTGAAGCCAGGGGAGTTGGAGCGCAGTGCGTCCGCTGCAGCCCATGACAGAGATAGAGATGTAGATAAACGAGACTCCTCCGTTAGTAAAGATGACAAGGAAAGGTACGGAAAGAAACCGCCCTGTGCCGCCCTGTGCCACACTCCAGTCAGAACCAGCCACCCCACCTCTCCCTTGCCCCAGCCTTGTGCTTAAGACCTCTGTAGCTCCCCAGTTCCTTTCCAGTCAATACCAAGTGGCCCTCCCTGCACCCTATGGTGCCGAGCAGATGGTGACCATAACCTATCACTAGAACATAGTGCAAGGTGCCTCTCTCAGAAGCAGTTACCCATACAAGCCACCCAAATTCCCTGGAACATTAGTGTGTCCAAGTAGACATCCTCCTGTAGACAACCAGTTGGAGCTTGGAGCCAGACACACACAGCATGAATCTGCCATGTTTGCTTTTGAGTCGTGAAATCCATCCAGTCACCCATAGGTTTTTTTTGTGTTTTTTTGGTTTTGGGTTTTTTTCTCTTTTCGCTCCCTTTTCATTTGCTTCTAGTAAGTCATGTTTACATTACCTCATCCTCTTTTTCTCAAGTGTCATCCAAACTAAAAATCCTGGGGCTCACAATCGCTACAGCTTTGTTGTTGTTGTTGTTGTTTTTACTAATCTGAATTTAGACAGCAGCACCAGGAAACTCGACTTTGCATTTGGTTTTCCAGGGAATTATTAATTTTATTAACCATTGTTGACTCCATACTAACTATAACCCTTTCCTAAAAAATTCTTCAAAGAAGAAATGTCTCCGTGTTTTTGTGAAGAATGTGACATTCTTCACAAATATGTTCTTTTCTTTCTTTAGGCTATTTTCATTTGGAATAAAAAACCTGCTAAGTCCTGTCAGTATACACCTGGCAACAAACAAACAAAACATCCCAACCCCTATTGGTAATTTCCTTGTGTATTTAGGATTGAAAGTTAGGATTGCTCAGTAGGTAATACACTTAACCCTGCAAGTGTAAGGGCCTGAGCTCAGGTCCTGAGCATCCATCCAAAGCTGGGCACAGTCCTGTGTGTGGTGTGTGTGTGTGTGTGTGTGTGTGTGTGTGTGTATGTGTGTGTTGTTCGTGTGTGTATGTGTGCTGTGTGTGTGTATGTGTGTGTTGTGTGTGTGTGTGTGCGTGGTGTATGTGTGGCGTGTGTGTGAGTGCGTGTGTGTGGTGTATGTGTGTGTGGTGTGTATGTATGTATGTGGTGTGTGTGTGTGTGTGTGTGTGTGTGTGTGTGTGTAATCCCAGAGATCTTGTCCCACCTTGCCTTTGTGTCTAATGCCCAAGGCTACTGTCTACCCTTCACAGTCGCTTGATGGTTTGTACCTGCAGGCACGTGCGTGCATGCACACATACACACAGACACGCAGCAAAATTGCAATTTGATTCAGATCTTTGACTTTACTTTGGGCATTGTGCATGTATGTGTTCTAGTAATGTAAAAGAGGTCAACTTTCCAGATTCTAAATATGACTGATAAAGTGTTATACGCCTTTAATCCCAGCACTCCAACGGTAGAGGCAGGAGGATCTCTGTGAGTTGGAGGCCAGCCTGGTCTACCAGGACTACCTAGAGAAACCCTGTCTCAGAAAAATGGACTTAGATGTCTTTCATAGTCCATCATGCTACATTGGTTGGTTTACTATAGGAGGAAAAAGATAAATTATCATTTAAGGAAATTGTGATTCTTAAAAAACCCTATAGGGATTCTAAAGTGCTAAAGGGGGCCACACCCATAGAGCCTGGGTTTTCTGAATTTCTCATTGAGTAGAATGTAACCTGCAGTCAGCAGGCTTTACTTTGGTTTTTCTTGATGGAGAAATGACCTCTTGTATTGAAGTTGGGAAACTTGAAAGATGTTTTTATTTTTTCCCCCACTTTAAGGCTATTCTTGCCAGCCTTCTGTGTGTTAGCAGGAAGTAAAATTTGTAGGACAGCTTCCAAAGCATCCCCAATGTGGTCCCCTGCACTCTGATCTCTGCCATGTTTCATCCACACAATCTCTGGCTTCTCCACATTCATCCTGAGTCTCAGCCTGAGATGCATCAGCTCTCCCTCTTAATTCTCTGAGTCTGAACTGTTTATCATCTGTTATTCTGCTTTTTATCCCCAGTTCATAGACACCCTGACCAAGCCAGGTTCCTAAAAGTTTCCTCTCACGGTCTCTTCATGGATCCTCTCCTACAGGGTCCTCAGTCAGTGAGGTTTTGTGTTCTGACTCCCATGTCTGCCTGGTCTGTCTACACATCAGCTTGGAGCTCTCTGACACTCCAGTAATCTGGAGGGTGGTGCTACCTTTCCAACTACTCTTATTGTGCATCTATATTCTTCAACCTGAAGTGCAGTGCCTTTGTTCCCAGAGTCAGCTGCTGGAAACCCCCCTCGTGTCTATATTAAACTCTTCCCCTCCTTAACTTTATATATGAAGTCAGAAGAAAAGTCTTAATTTGCGTTTGGGCTGGACTCTTAACTCAGAGCTATTCTGAGAAGCTAAACAGGTGGGCTGTTTTGCCGAATTCCTCGGTGACCACCCTGGTCTACAATGGCTCTCCATGCACTTTCTCGGTGACCTTGATCAAGGCAGGACCCCCGATTACCCTCATCTATAGGCCTTCACCCATAAAGCTGCCTCTAGAATCTAGGTTAGAGCAGGTTGGCTGGCTTTGCCCTGGTGCAGGACACTGCCTGATACCTGGGTGATCTAGCCTGTCCTCACCACCATCTCATTGGCCGCTTCTTGCCTGGCTGGCAAGCCCATTTCATTTTTCCCCCTCTTCCCCCTTGCAGGGAAAGCGTTGAGAAAAGACACCCCAGCCATCCTTCCCCAGCACCTCCCGTCCCGGTGAGCGCCCTGGGCCATAACCGCAGCTCCACTGATCCGACGACCAGGGGTCATTTGAATACTGAGGCTCGTGAGAAAGATAAACCAAAAGAGAGGGAGAGAGACCACTCGGGATCCCGAAAGGACCTGACCACCGAAGAGCACAAAGCCAAGGAAGGCCACCTGCCTGAGAGAGATGGGCACAGCCACGAGGGACGTGTAGCAGGCGAGGAACCCAAGCAGCTGTCCCGGGTGCCGTCACCCTATGTGAGGACACCAGGTATGGACAGCACCAGGCCTAATAGCACCTCTAGCCGGGAGGCCGAGCCACGCAAGGGTGAGCCAGCCTACGAGAACCCCAAGAAGAGCGCCGAGGTCAAGGTCAAAGAGGAACGCAAGGAAGACCATGACCTACCTACAGAGGCCCCACAGGCCCATAGGACCTCAGAGGCACCTCCACCCAGCTCATCAGCCAGTGCCAGCGTGCACCCGGCGCCCCTGGCATCCATGCCCATGACCGTGGGAGTGACTGGCATCCATGCCATGAACAGTATCGGTAGTCTGGACAGGACACGCATGATGACCCCATTTATGGGCCTCAGCCCGATCCCAGGGGGAGAGCGCTTCCCGTACCCCTCTTTCCACTGGGACCCCATGCGGGACCCCTTGAGGGACCCTTACCGTGACTTGGACATGCACCGAAGGGACCCTCTGGGCAGGGACTTCCTGCTCAGGAATGACCCCCTGCACCGGCTCTCCACACCCCGGTTGTATGAAGCCGACCGCTCCTTCAGGGACAGGGAGCCTCATGATTATAGCCACCACCACCATCACCACCATCATCCGCTAGCCGTGGACCCTCGACGGGAGCATGAACGGGGCGGACACCTGGATGAGCGCGAGCGGCTGCACGTGCTTCGGGAGGACTACGAGCACCCACGGTTGCACGCTGTGCACCCTGCTTCTCTGGACGGACACCTCCCACACCCGAGCCTGCTTACACCAGGCTTGCCTAGTATGCACTACCCTCGCATCAGCCCCACTGCGGGCCACCAGAATGGACTGCTCAACAAGACCCCGCCCACCGCGGCGCTCAGCGCCCCACCTCCGCTCATTTCCACATTGGGGGGCCGCCCGGGATCCCCCCGGAGGACTACGCCTCTGTCGGCTGAAATCCGAGAGAGACCACCGTCCCACACACTGAAGGACATTGAAGCTCGATAAGCCAGGAGGACGAGAAGGACCTCAGAGTTGGGGAGAAAATCCCCAGGAACACCCCCCCCCCCCGCAAGACTCCAGAGACAACTCCTGCACCCCCAAAACTGAGAGGTGCAGAACTCCAACTCTTCCCCTGGGGAAGAAAAAAAAAAATGGACAGAGACTCCGTTTGGGTGTTGAAATGTTTTTGTATATTAATGTTGGAATTTTTCAGACCTTTTAGCCAGGTCCTGTTTGTCCTTACATTTCCTTACTTTTGAGTTTTGTTGTTCCTTGCATCAAACTTTGATTTGAACCAAAACGGTGAAGGTAATGACACACAAGGATCTGATGATAATGGGGGTGGGGGGAAAGCTATCTGCCCCCCAGAGCTGTCTGGGAGGAGGAGGCATGTATGTACATAGAGTGTAAAGAGAGATTGCTTCATGAGCTGACGGTTCATATATGCAAAAGATAAAGACGAAAGCTTTACTTGTACAGATGTAAATAGGTAAAGATTAAGTAACATAATACATTAATACTTCTTCAGATGTGCTATTTACAAGTCTAATATCAGTGAACTCGGCCCTCCAAGGAGGCCGTGTTCCCATCTGCTAAACCCTTCAACTATGCAATGAACACCAGGGCTTTTCCCCAAAGCCCATATAATTCAAAGGAGCCTTTTCAAATCCATTTACAACATACTTAAGGTCATATTTTCCCTGAACAAGCGCTTACCTGAGATGTTATACAACTGTTTTCCTTTTTTTTTTTTTTTTTTTTTTCCTGGTTTGGTTTTGTTTTTCAAATGGATAACACCCTCCACCCCTGTCTTTTTTTTTTTTAAATCTGGAACCCAGGCTGGAATTTTGCATCTGAAGTTGCTGCTTGTGGTCTTCTGGGGAGAGATGGGGAAAGATGTACACCCCCCCCCACTCCTGAAGTGTAACTAAGAACCGGAAGCAGCTTTGCCCAGGGAAGATGGGATTGTTCTTTGATAATCAGGGGGCGGGTGAGCCTTGTCTGTTTCGGGCAGCTTCCAGTGGGAACCATGCCTTCCTCACCCTCTACCCCGAGTCCTATCTCATAGCATGTACACACTTCCTTGTTCCATAATGTGATTTAAGGACACTCACACAGGTCCTGTCTGGGTTTTCTCCGAGGATGGGTATGTTTCCATGGTAACTGACGAATTGAAGGTTCACGGAGCCCAATGTGAATCGTTGATACTCCGATAGGAAATGGAAGCCTGGGAAGAGCTGAACAAGTAGATCGTGTAACAGCCATCAGGAATTATGGAGGGCAAAAGGTGGCAGAGAGAAGTGTGTGCTCGTGAGTGAGTGCGTGCGTGCGTGCGTGTGTGTACTCTTGTGCAAACCTGTATGTGGGCATGTGTGCGTGTATGTTGAGTTCTCACCAGTCTTAATGTCTTCATGACACTTTTATAAAGACATTAACCCTCTTGTCTACATATTTGGAGAGAATATGACTTTACTAGCCGAGAAAATACAATATATCTTGTCTACTGGCCTGTAAAATACATGTAAGAAATAAAAATTAGTCCCATTTGGTCCTCTAGTATATTAAAGTGCTACCTGACATTGTTATCCTGTTTGTTTGTTTTTTTCCAAAAAAAGAAAAAAATGTAAACTACAGACCATTGTTTTTAAAAGCGGAGAGATCTATTTTAGTAGTCAACTGAAGGTTTAGTTGTGAATTCAGATTTTGTGGACACCAGACGTGTGCAGTGTTTTCTTTTCTTTTTGTTTTCTTTTTTGTTTTGTTTTGTTTTTTTAAAGATAACAACTAAAAAAACAAATCCCAAGGGTTCTGTGCACTGGGACTGTAGTGGTAGCTCTCAGCATTGTAAAGGGATCGCTCTGTACAGGCCTTTTTTGCTGTTTCTCTTGTATGTAAAAAAAAAGGAAAAAAAAAAAGAAAAAAAAGTCCTTTCCGGATCCTACTCGAACAGGAAGGGAAGCAACGGAATCTTTAGCATGTCTCATTGGAGGAGCCTTCTTGTGTAATGTAAATGTGCCATGTTATTAAAAACTGTGACCCAAGTTTCCAGAGTTTCTTTGTGTGAGGTGCCATTCGTAGTTAGGAAAGAAGCGGCCAGCACTCTAGACCAAGTTCTAGAAAAGACACCCCACCCCCATCCCTGTCCTTGCATCCCCCAGGATGCAAGTAAGGTCCTCTTCACACTGGCAAGTGACCCTCCCAAAGCAGGTATTGACCAGTAGCTAGTCCAGCATCCTTTGGTGATGATGCATTTGTTTATGTTTTCATTTTGTATGTTCTGAATCAAACGAACATCCCAAGGGAGCTTGTTGTAACTCGGTTGAGTCTTCACTGTGTGTGCACAAAGCCCTGAGGCCCACCCCCTGCTCTGGAGAAATTAGATGTGGTGCACACCTGTAATCCTAGGATTTGGGAGGTGGAGGCAGAAGGATTAGAAATTCAGTGAGGTGGCTCAGCAGGATAGAGCATTTGTCACCAAGCCCTACAGTCTGAGTTTTGTCACTGGGAGGTGGCAGGAGAGAATTGACTCAAGTCTGTTTCTCTCTCTCTCTCTCTCTCTCTCTCTCTCTCTCTCTCTCTCTCTCTCACACACACACACACACACACACACACACACACCTGTTTGTTTTTACAGTTTGAAGTCATTCTTAAGGCTAGTCTGGCCTACGTGAGACCGTGTCTGAAAGAAAGAAGGGCAGGGTAAATTTCCATGTTTTGGACTGATAAAATTGGGCTAGAGAGATAGCCGGAGAGCAGGGCAAAGCCACTTGCTGCTGAACTGGGCTCCCTGAGTTGTGTCCTCACATGGTAGATCCCTTCAGTCCAAGAGAACTGACTCCGAAAAGTTGTCCTCTGACCCCCACATGTGCCCACACACATATATGTGCACACATGTACAAACATACAAAAATAAATGCAATGTTGATTTTTCCTTTAAAACTGCTGAATTTACTGTTTGGGTTACAGTCTGTGCCTCAATGGAGGAAAAAATAAAGCAGTCAAGGTCAGTTGGAATGAGGTAACTGCTGGATAAGCTTTGAACACAAAAGAGAACAGAAATCGGAGATATTGTATGGCAGTGGTTCCCAACCTTCCTAGTGCCAAGACCCTTTAACACAGTTCCTCATGTGATGTCGCTCCCCCCACCATAAAATTATTTCGTTGCTGCTTCATAACTGTAATTTTACTACTGTTATGAATCGTAATGTAAATATCAGATATGCAGGGTATCTGATATGCGAACCCTGTGACACCCAAGGTGGTTCCCATAGGTTGAGAACCTCTGCTATATAGACTCCTGAGGTGCCACAGCACTCTTGGAAAAGTCTAGGGACATGTGACAAAATTTCTGGACGGGCACAAGGAGAGCTCCCAGGCTTAAAGAAGCTCATTTGGGAGACGAGAAAGATGGCTTAGTGCTTAAGAGCACCTGATGCTCCTACAAGTTTGGTCACAACCCCCTGTAACTCCACCTCCCAGGGATCCAACAGGCTCCTCTGATCTCCATCCAAGAGCAAATATACCCACATGTGCACCTGTGTGCCTGTCCCCCCACCACACAAATAAGATAAATCTAAAATAAACCAAGCTGGAGAAGTATCTCAGTGGCAGAGTACATTGCAGGGGAAAAAAACAAAAACTTAAAATGGCCAGAGCAACAGTTGAGGGAAATCCCACTTGACTAGGCGCCATTTTATAGCCAGAGGAACTGCCAGATTAGGAAAAAAGAAAAAAAAAAAAAAAAAACCAACAATGAGGGGAAGGAAAGAAAAGCAGTGGGTTGGAAAATAAACCAAATCCCGGGCTTTGCTGAATCCAGTACCACAGATGTCACAGATACTCTTTGACATGCTATTTCTGGCAGACCTCGCTGCCTCTTAACCATACACCTATTTCAGTATCACCATCTGCAGAGTCAGATCCTGGAAGAGCTGCTCTCCAATCAGTCATGGTGGCTGATCCCCGAGGGCTTTGATTCATCTCAACCTTTGCATATTTCCCCTTTAATTACATTGGGCGCCTCGGCCTTGCTGGGGACCGGCACCGATTTGATTTCCTGCTACCCCATGGATGCTCTAATTATCTCCACAATCTCTGACTGACAATGATCTTGTTACCTTCTAATAGTACATGACAAGTGAAATAGCGAATATAATGATGCGATAATTACACTCTGGATGGATATTTGTGATGGCAGTAGCTATGCATGCTTTCTCTGCCTCAATCAAGGCGGAAAGGGGGAGAAAATAAGATGCAGTTGTTGACGGTCTGTACGTACAGTGCATAAAAAGGGGGAAGACAGAACTCTGTGGTGTAATTAGCCAAGACCTCTCTCCTATTTTATCCCATATTGGAAAACAAGTTAGGTGTCTGTGGCAATAATGTAGCTGAGAGAAAAGGGATTATATGAGCAGGAAGGGGTGGGGTTTTTTATGTGTTTTTAAATTCTAGACATTTTGTGTGCATTTCTGAAAAATCTATGAAATGTAGGATATTTTCCAGAATACAATTGATTCTTGATGAGACAGAAAGTTGGGGATTGGAATGCATTTCTGTTGGCAGAGGGCTTGTCTAGCCTGCATGAAGCTCTGTGTTCTATCCCCAGCACTGAATACACAATGAGGGGTGGTATAGGTCATCATCTCAGGACTCAGGATGTTGAGGCAGGAAGATCAGAAGTTCAAGGTTGTCCTTGACTACATATCAAGTTTGAGGCCAGCCTGTGCTACATGAGACCCTGTCTAGAAAGAGGAAGGAAGGAAGGAAGGAAGGAAGGAAGGAAGGAAGGAAGGAAGGAAGGAAGGAAGGAAAAAAATTCTTACTGTTATTCTACAATGTGAAGCCGCTGGTCTTCTTTGGCTGCCATCACAGATACAAAGCCACAGTTGTCGTATCTCAGGTAGAAAGTGCTAGAATTTTCTGATGAAAGGCACAGTGGGAAGAAGCCTCAGAGAGTATTTACAGTATAGCTTTACCTGCCTGTGCCCTTAGCAATCTGAGAAAACCCAGAACCTCTCTAGATCTCAGTTTTTCTATTGCCTGCCCATTTCCAACTGCCTGGAATGGTGACCTGGGGCCTGAAATGTGAGTCAAATGCCCCAAACAACTGAGCAATGCCCCCAGCCCCTCACTAGAGAATTCTAGGCAAGAACTCTACCATTGAGCAACACCCCCAACCTCTCACTGGGGAATTCTAGACAGGTGCTCTACCACTATCCACACCCCAGCCTCTCTAAGGGGGGTTCTAGGCAGGTGCTCTACCACTATGTGGTGCTCCCTAGTCCCAGGAACTCAGTTTGGTTTTTCATGGAGGTTGATCTTTTGGAGACCCGGTTCTGTGAGATCCAAACTAGTCTTGGACTCCTCGTCCTTCTGCATCCACCTTCCAAGTGCTGGGATTCGAGGCATGTACCTTTGTGTTCACTGAACTCAATTTATTAATTTAGAATTGTCAGCAGCCTTGGGCAGTTAGCTAAAGACAGCTTCATGGTGCAGCCAAGAAGTGCTTTTTCTGAGTTCTTTACTCAAACAGAACCAAGATTTGTGATTTGTCTGCAGAAAAGAATTCCAGAATGAGCTAGCATTGAGCAGAGTTGGAGTTTATTGGCAAGAGCTTTTGACACAGTATATATGTTAACAGAAGGACTCTAAAAGGTAAGGACAAACCCAAGAACAATATGCACTTCTCAAGAGAAGATCCTGTTTCCGTGACTTAGCAGCAACAATGTATGTATGTATGTATGTATGTATGTATGTATGTATGTATGTACGTATGTATGTATAAGATTTTGGTTGCTTTTAAAACTATCTCAAAAGGTTGTTAAAAAATCCTTTCTACTCTTTCAATAAATGGGACTGTAGGTACAGGTACATTGGATAGGACTGGAAGCTGATAAGAACCTGGGTCACAGACAGGTGGTGGCATACACCTTTAATCCCAGCACTTGGGAAGCAGAGGCAGGCAGATCTCTGTGAGTTAGAGACCAGCCTAGTCTACAGAGTGAGTTCCAGGATAGCCTGGGCTACACAGAGAAATCCTGTCTCAAAAAAATAGAAGGAGAAAGAGAGAGGAGAGAGAGAGAGAGAGAGAGAGAGAGAGAAACCTGTGTCACACGGGTTAAGACAAGTCTTCTTTTACCTGGGACTTTTCGTGATATTCCTAACACTTTGCAGGCTTGCTGCTGAGAAAGGAGAAGGGCCATGCTCAAAGGTTATACTTGTTCTGTATGGTCTGAGGAATGATCTATGGTAGCTATGTTTTTGGTTTTTAGTGAGTGACTTTATTAAGTATATACAAGCAAGAGGAAAAGACCACATATGAATAGAGAGAAGAAACGGATGGATACAAACACCATCAAATCTGGTGCTGGCTGTCTCCAGCAGAGAGGACTGTAGTAGTTCAGCTTCCAGAGGAGACCACAGGTGCTGTCAAAGCCTGGGCTTACCAAGAGCCAGCAGGAATTGGCTGGGGAAGGTGTGTTGATGCAGTCAGCTGGATTTCCGATTAAGAGCCTCCAGGGGAAGCAGCATGGTCCCTCAAGTGAGGCTTTCAAGAAACAAAGAAACAAAATACAAAGATCGATAGAGAGCTGTACATAGCCAGCAAACATATGAATACTCTCATTGTGGGCAGTGAACCTTATCTATCATCTGTCCGTATCTATCTATCTATTTTTCTATCTATCTATCTATCTAGTCTTACTATGTAACCAAGGAAGCCTCCAATCCACAATCCTCCTGCCTCGTCCTTCTTCTGAGGAGTCTCCCTATATCCCCAGCTGGTAATTTTAAGAATTCCACTCTCTTCTCTACTCCCTTGAACACTCTTCCAACAGTGATGCCTCCAAACGTTCACTACAGTCCATGTCTCTCCCTTTCTTTCTCTTTGACAGGGTCTCTCCCTGCTGGAGGGACAAAGTGACAGACTTTACACGGTCTGGGAAAGTTCACAAGATTGACAAGAGTCCTCTCACCTGCAGCAGAGCCTGCACAGCAGCTGCCTATAAGATACTGAGGCCCATGAAGGGAAAGCTACTTCCTCTCCGATCTAAACCCAGGATTGTATACTATGAGCCTGTACTGATTTGAAAGAAAATGGTCCCCAAAGGGAGTGGCAGGACAGCCAGGGCTACACAGAGAAACCCTCTCTTTGAGGGTTCACTCAGTGACAATCAGTTGACTTCCTGTTGCAGCTGAGTCAAGATGCAGGACTCTCAGCTCCATCACTGTCTCTGCCTGCTCCCTGCCATGATGATAACGGACTGAATCTCTGAAACTGTAAGTGAGCCACCCCAATTAAATGTTTTCTTTGTAAGAGTTGCTGTGGTCACTGTGTCTCTTCACAGCAATAAAAACCAAACTAAGTCAGAGCCCCTCCTTTAAGAGTTAATCCAAACTGGGCAGTGGTGGCGCATGCCTTTAATCCCAGCACTCGGGAGGCAGAGGCAGGCAGATCTCTGTGAGTTCGAGACCATCATGGTCTACAAGAGCTAGTTCCAGGACAGCCTCCAAAGCCACAGAGAAACCTTGTCTCAAAAAACAAAACAAAATAATAATAAAAAGAAGAGTTAATCCAGCTGGCTGTCAATCATCTGGCTAGGAGACTACCCTTAAAGAAAGCTGAGTCACCTGGAAACAAGCTAAGGAGATGGGAAGAATAATTATCCCCTTAAAGACATGATGCACTTATACATCACCCTTACAAACTCTCCCCAGAATGAGCTCCATCACCGCCAAGCATGCACACTTCCCGGGAGTTCTAACTCAAAAAGTGTTAGTATTCAGGCATCTGCAATGCCTGCCCTTGGGGTTCTGACAGGACACACCCTCAGCTGTAGCCACTAAAGGCACCACCTGTGCACTTTCACTACGTTCCCTTTTAAAAGGGCTCTGCACGCCTCTGGTCTTTCTGTTTCTGTCTGTCTCCCTCTGCCGCCTCTGCCTCTGGCCTCTGGCCTCTGCCTCTGGCCTCTGCCTCTGCCTCTGCCTCTGCCTCTGCCTCTGCCTCTGCCTCTGCCTCTGCCTCTGCCTCTGCCTCTGCCTCTGCCTCTGCCTCTGCCTCTGCCTCTGCCTCTCCTCTTCTACAGTTCCTGTCCCCAGTGACTCCTTCTCCCCGCCCCCTTTTCCCATTCACTTTTCCCCAGTAAAAAACCCTTCCACCCAAGCTCTGTTGAACAGCATCTTTTCCCATGTGCTGCTTTTAAAAATTACAACAAAATATTATAACTTTTCTTCTTTCTCCTTCCTGTCCTTATTTTTTCTTTCCTCAATACCAGCCCAAATCCTAAGCATGCTAATCTTTGGGCTTGTTTGTTTCTCTGAAGACTCCCTCACCCTATTGCTTGCTGGCCCTGACCCAGAACGTTTGACTCTGTCCTCCTCCCACCTTTATCCTCCCAGCACTTGCTGGGATCCTGGGTTTTTTTTGTTTTTTTTTTGTTTGTTTGTTTGTTTTTGCCTTTTGTTTTCTCTCAAACTCTAAAAGAAATCGGCAGTCTCCTTCTGAGTCAGTTTTTAATTTATTTTAGCAAGAGATCAAGAACTTGCAAATCCCAAATCCTCCATTGTAAAGGGGGTGTGGATGGTACCATGATTCAGAAGCCTGCCTCCAAATAAGCTTAGATAGTAGTACTCTGGCCTCCTGCTATTGCGTGTTGTGGGCACCAGAGGGAGCCATGAGAACATAGTTTAGTTGAAACTGGCAGGTGGAACCCATGTGAAGGTGATGGGACAAACTTAAAAATCCAGGATAGAAATGGTATCACTCTGAGGGTGAGGATGCCTCCGAGCTAGCTCTTTAGAGGTCAGGCCAACTGACCTCTAAAGTCAGTGAACACCACTCCCGGAATTCCTGCTGTACCCTGCTTCATCCCTCCTCTTCCCTTTCTTACTCCTTAGCAGCCCCCTTCTCATACCTATCTCATTTAAGACTCGGATCTCTAAGTTGTTTGTTTTCTATAAATTGCAGTGGTTAACATACACAGCTTCCCTAAAGGACGTCTTAAAAGGTCCAGAAGGAAGTATGTCTTCATACACTGCCAGGCCATCATCTCTGTTAATCACAGAAGGGCCAAAGTGTGGGAACCTTACCCCAACTCCTCACATGGGGGCGGGGGCACTCTCACTGAAGTACACTGAGCTCAGAGGGCCCTCTTGCAGCCTCTCAGACAACTGCCCATCAAGACATCCCAAGAGATCATAAGTCATCTTGTGTACCCTCCAGGACAGGGTCAAGAGAAACTGTCACTTTGTGTGATCCCAAGAGGGTGTTGAGAACCAACCTGTCTAGTCACATTCTACCCCGTCCCCCACAGCACTGCTCCCAGAGCCATCAGCCTCCAGTTTCCACTTTCTACCCTTTCCCCGTCACAGACAATGTCTCAGACATGAAGAGGATCCCAGTCTCCTCTACATTCCCCAGAACACTGTGGGAGATGCAGGGGTTATTCTGTCTGATTAAGTTTAAGAAGCTCATGCAGGGACTTGGGAGAGGCATCAAGCTAGGTCTGTGCTTGTATGGAAATACCACTGTCAATTTTACTAAACTGTACAGTTAATATGAGTTAAATATAATGATGAGATTCAGAGCATTTATCTGTTATTATTATTATTATTATTATTATTATTATTATTATTATTATTATTAACCGAGTTTCTCTATATAACAGTCCTGGCTGTCATAGAACTCAGTCTGTAAACAAGGCTGGTCTCAAACTCACAGAGATCTGCCTTCCTCTGCCTCTCCAGTGCTGGGATTAAGGATGTGTGCCACCACTGCCTGGTGCATTTAGCTATTATTGCAGTGAAGTGCTGGTGATGGAATCCAGAGCCTTGTTGGTACTCAGAAAGCACTCTGCCACTGAGCCACACCCCAGCCCCTCACTGGGGAATTCTAGGCAGGGGCTCTACACTGAGCCACACCCCAGCCCCTCACTGGGGAATTCTAGGCAGGGGCTCTACCACTGAGCCACACCCCAGCCCCTCACTGGGGGATTCTAGGCAGGGGCTCTACCACTGAGCCACACCCCAGCCCCTCACTGGGGGATTCTAGGCAGGGGCTCTACCACTGAGCCACACCCCCAGCCCCTCACTGGGGGATTCTAGGCAGGGGCTCTACCACTGAGCCACACCCCAGCCCCTCACTGGGGGATTCTAGGCAGGGGCTCTACCACTGAGCCACACCCCAGCCCCTCACTGGGGAATTCTAGGCAGGGGCTCTACCACTGAGCACACCCCAGCCCCTCACTGGGGGATTCTAGGCAGGGGCTCAATCACTGAGCCACACCCCAGCCCCTCACTGGGGAATTCTAGGCAGGGGCTCTACCACTGAGCCACACCCAGCCCCTCACTGGGGGATTCTAGGCAAGTGCTCTACCACTGAGGCACACCCCAGCCCCTCCCTGGGGATTCTAGGCAGGGGCTCTACCACTGAGTTACACCCCAGCCACTCACTGGGATTCTAGGCATTCTAGGCAGGGGCTCTACCACTGAGTCCACAGCCCCCTCTAGGCCTCCTGAGCCACACCCAGCCCCTCACTGGGGGATTCTAGGCAGGGGCTCTATCACTGAGCCACACCCCAGCCCCTCACTGGGGGATTCTAGGCAGGGGCTCTACCACTGAGCCACACCCCAGCCCCTCACTGGGGGATTCTAGGCAGGGGCTCTACCACTGAGCCACGCCCCCAGCCCCTCACTGGGGGATTCTAGGCAGGGGCTCTACCACTGAGTCACACCCCCAGCCCCTCACTGGGGGATTCTAGGCAGGGGCTCTACCACTGAGCCACACCCCCAGCCCCTCACTGGGGGATTCTAGGCAGGGGCTCTACCACTGAGCCACACCCCAGCCCCTCACTGGGGGATTCTAGGCAGGGGCTCTACCACTGAGTCACACCCCAGCCCTCACTGGGGGATTCTAGGCAGGGGCTCTACCACTGAGCCACACCCCAGCCCCTCACTGGGGGATTCCTCTACCACTGAGCCACACCCCAGGAATTCTAGGCAGGGGCTCTACCACTGAGCCACACCCCAGCCCTCACTGGGGGATTCTAGGCAGGGGCTCTATCACTGAGACACCCCCAGCCCCTCACTGGGGGATTCTAGGCAGGGGCTCTACCACTGAGCCACACCCAGCCCCTCACTGGGGGATTCTAGGCAAGTGCTCTACCACTGAGGCACACCCCAGCCCCTCCCTGGGGATTCTAGGCAGGGGCTCTACCACTGAGTTACACCCCAGCCACTCACTGGGGGATTCTAGGCAGGGGCTCAATCACTGAGCCACACCCAGCCCCTCACAGGCACACTGAGCCACACCCCAGCCCCTCACTGGGGATTCTAGGCAGGGGCTCTACCACCACACCCCAGCCCCTCACTGGGGGATTCTAGGCAGGGGCTCTACCACTGAGTCACACCCCAGCCCCTCACTGGGGGATTCTAGGCAGGGGCTCTACCACTGAGCCACACCCCAGCCCCTCACATTCTAGGCAGGGGCTCTACCCAGCAGCCCTCACTAGCAGGGGCTCTACCACTGGATTCACTAGGCAGGGGCTCTACCATTCTGAGCCACAGCCCCCAGCCCCTCACTGGGGGATTCTAGGCAAGTGCTCTACCACTGAGTCACACCCCAGCCACTCACTGGGGGATTCTAGGCAGGGGCTCTACCACAGAGTCACACCCCAGCCACTCACTGGGGGATTCTAGGCAGAGGCTCAATCACTGAGCCATGCCACCAGCCCCTCATTGGGGGATTCTAGGCAGGTGCTCTACAGCTGAATCATGGTTCCCATCCCCACAAAAGTCTTGCCCAGGGTGGGATAACTCAGTTGAGATGAGAATAGAGTCAGGTCAGGCCCTAAAGGACACAAACATTTAGAAGCAAGCAGAGCAGAAGGACTTGGCAGAGAGGCCAGGGTAGGGATGCAGAAACAGGTGTGTATATTAGCCAGAGTTCTCTGGAGGAACAGAACTGATAGAAAAAATATATATGGAGGATCTATGAGAATGGATTCCAGGCTGTGTTGTAGCTAGATAGTGTCTGTCTACCAATGGAAAGCCCAAGAATCCAGTGGTTGTTCAGGATTGTGGGTCTAAAATGAGGCTGGATGTCCCTGCTGGTCTTCAGTAGATGCCAGAATCCCAAAGAGGTAGACTCTAATGCTAGTGAAGAAATGGACTGGCCCATGAGAGCAAGCAGGAGAGAGAGAGAGAGAGAGAGAGAGAGAGAGAGAGAGAGAGAGAGAGAGAGCTAGAGAGCTTCCTTCTTCCATGTCTTTTACATAGGCTACCACACCCAGAAGGTGTGACCCGGGCTAAAGGTGCACCTTCCTAACTCGAAACATCTGGATTAAAAAGGGAGTGCCTTCCCACCTTCCCACTTCAAATGGTTTAATTAAGAAAACCCTCACAAGGTGTAGTTAATTCCAGGTGTAGTCAAGTTGACAGACACATCAGGGGAAGAGCTCTTCTGGAAGCCAAGGGAGGAGACAGTTCAAACAAGAGGAAAAGAAGAAGGGAAGAGAGAAAAAAAGAGAAAGAAATGCAGTGATAGAAACCAAGAACGAGAAGCCCTGCTTTTCAATGGTCAGGAGCGCACAAAATGAAGCATGCATTTGGCCACCAGGAGGCGCTCTGGACCAGTCCATCTGAAAAATTTCCACAGGAAGTAGGTAGAGAATGTGTTTAGTTTGTGAGTTTCTCTAAGTCCTTGGGATTTTTCTCCTCCTCCTCCTTCCTTTTCTTTTAGTAGGAGGCTGCTTTATTTTTTTTAGATGAGGTCTCCGTGTGCACCCAGACTATACTGAAACTTACTATGTGACCTTCTGGTGTCTCAGACGCTCAGCCCTCTCATGTCGGTGGGCCCAGCAGGCTGTGTGCGCATCTCTTGTGTTCACAGAGGCCTTTATACACCAACTACAGCTAGGGGGTTGGCTCCATGCTCCACTGTATCATATACCATTAGAGGAAAGTCGATGTGTGACCTCTCAAGTTAGAACTTATAGAGTGAGGAAGCTAAATTCCTCCAGAAAGGAATTTAGGTGAGCCCTAGAAGAAAGCCTCACTGGGATGCACTAGCAGTTGGCTGTATCGCTTCCCTGGGTAAATAAACATAAAGGTCCAGCTATGTGTTTTGGTGACTGACAAAGACCTACTTTATGCTTTATAGATGGTGCCTTCTTACTGTGTCCTTTGTGCTGGGAGGGGAAGTCCGCTCTGGAGTCTGTATTAAAAGGGGGCTAATTCCCTGTGTAAGCACCCTGCCCTCATGGACATGTCTGAAGACTCCACCTCTCAATATTGTCACAATGAGAATAAAATGTCTATTTAAGGTGTGTGTGTGTGTGTGTGTGTGTGTGTGTGTGTGTGTGTGTGTGTGTGTATGTACCCTTGTGCTTCTCTTTCCAATGTGGCCATGCTGAATCAATCTCCTGTCTCTGTTTTCTCATTATTCCTTTTTTGTTTCACTTATGGCTTATGGCGGACTGGTAACTGAGCCTGGCTTGTTAGATCTGCCGGGGCCCAGGCTCTGACCCTAACAATGCCAGTGACAACAGGGTCTCATATCAATTTTTCTACCCCAGTTCTTCAAGTGCCACCATGCCCAGCTTCTCTTGTTTTATTGTAACTTAATGGACTTGTTTTCCTGCCATGCTGGGAATGGAGCCTAGAGTCTTGTGCACTCTGTGCAAGGAGTTCCATCACCTATTGAATATGACACCAGGATAAGACAGCTCTGCAGGCCCCCAATGTCATTTAAATATCCTCTCTAAAACTCTGCAGATCCTTTGGAATCTCTTCTGTGTGAAGACACATCTGTTAATTGCGGTTGCCTCTGGCTCCCAGGGCTGTTACTCACTGGAGTGGTCTGGGGTGTTTGAGGTTTGTGGAAGCTGCCATTCACATCACACAATTACATTCCCTTTTAGTGAGCCATGTTTCAAGTCCTTCAAAGCCCAGAAAACAGCCTTGAAATGCAAGGAGTGCAAACTAAACACATGAGATCACTTTGGGTAGATTCAGAAATTGTTTTAGGCAACAGTGGTTGCTGTGCCATTCCAAGACATGGGAGACATGATGGGAGAACCTTTTTCCAGCTCTCTAAAAGTAGGTGTGAGATGTGGGCGTGGCTCAGTTGATGGAGAGCTTGCTGAACATGCACAAAGCCCTGGGTTCCATCCATAGCACAGGATAAATCAGACTTGATTGTCCTCACTGTAACTCCAGCACTCACAGGGTGGGGGGAGGCGAGAGGAACAGGAGTTCAAGGTTATCCTCAGGTATGTAGTGAGCCTCCATTAATGGAGACCATGTCTCAAAAAAGGAAATCAAAAAGAAATCTAAGTATCTACAATAATTAGATTAAATGTCAACTGGGCACAATCTAGACTCACCCAGGAAGAGACTCTCAATGAGGGATTGATCAAGTTTGTCTATGGGCATATCTGTAGGCAAGTCTATAAGAGATGGTCTTGATGATCTTAAATCAATCTGGGAAGACCTTTCCGGAATGTGGTTGGCACCTTCTGCTAGCCACCAAGATAAAAGGACACAGGGGAAGGAAAGCTTCAGTTTTTGCCTGCTTGGTGTTTACTTTTGCTGGCAAGTTCATCTGTGTTGCTATAGCTGCTGATTCTCTCACTGATGTTGGAACCCATCTCTTCAGGTTTCCAATTTGGACTGAAGACTAGAAGCAATACCGAAGTCTTCCCAGCCTTTGGACTGCTGAGGTATCCAGCCTCATGGGTTTGCAGCCTCTCTGATGTGAAGGCCATCACTGGCCAACTCTGAAGGTAGCATGTAAACCAATCTAATGAATCCACTTGTAATATGAATGTATGCTATTGGTTCTATTCCTGGAGAACCCTGACTAACACCATATCTAAAATTATTATTACTATAAAAAGACCACCTCCAGGGTTCCTTTAAGAGAAGAATAATCTGGTAGGTGCTTCAGTATATCATTTCTTTTTCTTATTACTTATTTGGTATTTGCTCATCTCTTTGTTTTTGAGACATGGTCTTGATGAACCCCTTTGCTGTGAAGTCCAGGCTGGCCTTGAACTTGCAATCCTTCTGCCCCAGCTTCCCAGAACAGGAGCTATAGTCACACACCACTATGCCTAGTTTTACTTTATGTACATTTGGTTATTTTAAGTTTATCTTTTCAATTAATTTTAAAGCTTGTTTATATGTATGTAATATAGGTATGTGTGTGTGAGTGTGTGTGTGTGTGTGTGTGTGTGTGTGTGTGTGTGTGTGGCTGGAGAGCCTCAGGCTTTAGTCTTTGCCTTCTACTTCATTTGAGATGGTATCTCACTGATCACCTCTGGGTTCACTTCTGCATACTCAAGGGGTGCTGGCTCTTATGTCAACTTGATACAAGCTAGAGCTATCTGAAAGGAGGGGACCTCAATTGAGAAAACACCTCCATAAGATCCAGCTGTAGGGCATTTTCTTAACTAGTGATCAACACCCATTGTGAGTCTTGCCATCCCTGGGCTGGAGGTCCTGGGTTCTATGAGAAAGCAGGCTGAGCAAGCCAATAAGCAGAAGCCCTCCAGGGCCTCTGCATCAGCTCCTGCTTCAAGGTTCCAGCACTACTTGAGTTCCTGTCCTGACTTCCTTTAGAGAGTCTCTGTATTAACCACTGTCTACTGCAAAAAGAGATATAGCGACTGGAAGTTGGTCTGCTTTGGTCCCTGGTAGGCAGGGGCTGGCCACGGGTTAGTTTTTGAGGCAGAGGCTCTCATTGAACCTTGAATTTACTTGTTGACTAGGCTGGCTGGCTGCCACCCAGCACCCAGCACTGTGACGAACATCTATGCTGCTGTGCCTGGCTTTTCACATGGGTGATGGGGACTGCATCCAAATCCTCACACTCACACAGAAAGCCCACTAGAGACTGAGCCATCTCCCCAGCCTCAGAATTTTTGTTGTTGTTGGTTTTAGCCTCACATTCCTTAGAATTAAGATCAATTATGCGGTAAATCTAGTATTAAGATGTAGGAAATTGTGTTTTCTTAAGAAAGTGGAATTTACAGTATCCATGGGAACAGTGATCATCAAGTACTTATTGGTTTTATAAAAAGAAAATGTAACCAAGTGCATATCTAAAAGATGGGACCCGTTTAAGTTAGCTAAAGGGAAGGATGCTGCCTTCAGCATGTCCAGCGAGGCTTCCAATCAAGCAGGAATGGTAAACTTCATGCCCCAACACATCAGAATCTTATCTGAGATCTTAACCTTTTTGGAGAAGGATGAAACACATTGGAAGTTAAGTTCAAAAATGCATATTTCCTAAAGTAATTGTTCCTTGCTTTGATGCGTAGTTCAGTTCAGTCTTTTATTTTTTACCTGCAAGTGAAGACGGTGCAGGAAGCTGGGTGTGGAGGAGCATGTCTGTAATCCAAGTCCTCCGGCCGGCCGAGGCAACAGGAGTTTGAGCGCAGTTACATAACAAGGCCCTATACCAAAAATAAAACAGGGGGCTGGAAAGACGGTTCAGTTGCTAAAGCGCCTGTCATGCAACCTGACTACAGTCTCTATCACTCACGTAAAAGTCAGGCATGGCAGTGTGTGCTTGGAAATACCAGCATTGAGGAGTCAGAGGCAAGAGGCTCCCTGGAGCTTGTTGGCTAGCTTGTTGGTAACCTCCAGGTTCAGTGAGAGACCCTGTCTCTGAAAAAACAAACCAACAAACAAAAAAGGTAGGGAACAAGCGACGCCAACTTCAACATCTAGCCTCTACACACACCCATGCTCACATGCAAGTATACTAGCTAAGGACTCGCCTGTATCCATCTCTTTGCCCACTTCCCCCTTAGGTGCCCTGGGCTCAGGTAGTGGAGCCACAGCACCAAGTTTTGCAAGGGCTCTGGTGGTGATTTGAACTCAGGGTTTTGTGTTTCTATGGTAAATGCTTTACCTATTTTGTCTGCAGTCCTGACTTGCTTGAGTGCTGGGGTTACAGGCAAGTTTCCACCATGCCAGACTCCTCTTCTGTTTTCAACCCAAATCCTTTTTATTTGTTGTTCTGTTGAGACAGTGTTTTGCTGTGTAGCCCAGACTGGCCTCAAACTCACAGCAATCCCCCTGCCTCAGGCTCCCAATTGCTGGGATTATAAGCATGAGCCACCATGCTTAGTTTGAATGTCTGCTCTAATAAACCAGAACGGTAGATACAAAAGCTTTCCTGAATTCTAGAAAAATCATTAAATCAGAGTGGGGTTGGAAATTCTTTGATAAAGAATCTACAAAGATTGGGGTCTCTCATTTTCTGCCTCCCATTTGAGCTAACAGAGAAATGAGTCACACGTAGCGATTAGTTTGGGAATATAAATTACATGATCAATTAGCCTATTTATCCATTTCCCTCCATTAATCCCTAATCAATTCCTCAGAACTCAGAAAAGCACATATTCAGCTCCCTACAGCTCTCGGCAGCCATCATAATTTGGAGGCGATTTTGTCCCGTTATATACACAAAAGAATTCAATCATTTTTCTGCTGATAAGTCTCTGCCCTCCTTGAGGACATAAATGCTACTTGCTTGCCTTCCAAGCCACACTCCTCCAGTGTCTGGCTCCTCCCTTAGCAGGATGCTGAGGGCTTAGGCATTCTAGCAGCTGAGTCTGGACCTGGGGGAGGATGAAAGAGGAAAGAAAAGGTCTACAGTGCAGCTGGTGGTGTGATGGAGTTGGCAAAGTTCTTGCTGAGAATGCAGGAGGCTGAGGTTCAATGGCAACGTGCGTGCGTGCGTGCGTGCGTGCGTGCGTGCGTGCGTGCGTGCGTGCGTGCGTGCGTGCGTGCGTGCGTGCGTGCGTGCGTGCATGGAAGTGAGAGGCCAACCTTGGCTGTCATTCCTAAGGTGCCATCTGCCTTGTTGATGAGACAGGGCATCTTGTTGACCAAGAACTCACAAAACAGGCTAAGCTGGCTGACCAGAGAGACCTAGAGTCCCTTTGGCTTCTGCTTCTCCAGAGTAGGGATTTCCACACCTAGCTTTTGTGTGGCTTCTGGAGATTGCACTCAGGTCCTCATGCTTACACTACAAGCACTTTACCACCTGAGCCCCTAAGGCTCGTCTTTATAAACCAAAGCATCCCAATCACTCTTTCCTTTGGTCTGGTCCATTGGTCCAGAGAGATGGAGCCTGTGTCTGGGAGCTTTTAGGCTGGCAGATGAGCAAAGTGCTTAAGTTCTGGCAGCACCAGCTTCAGGGGTGAGGCACAGCCTTGCCAGAATGCAATGCTTGCTCACATCCACCTCCATGACTTCTGACTTCTCCAGCCCCACCGAGGATGGGGTCAGTTGGGGATTTCTGATTCCAGTCTCTGCCTTGGGAGTGAAGAGGGAACATTTCCAGCTGGGCTTTACAGGCATCAATTCCCAAATGGAGCTTGGCTCCCCCGCTATTTAAAAATCCTATTTGGTAAGCACTTCACAGTGCAATAGCTCTGAAAGAGAGAGAGATTACTTTCCCATTAGCCTGGCTTAGAAGAATGCATTGTTATTCAAAAGGCAGTCAGAAGAGATGGAGGTGCAATATGGCTTTCAAAGTTCAGGTGAGAACCAGTCTTCTGGAAGTGGGGTGGGGGCTCCCCAATAGATAGGGACCTCCAAATCTGATGAGCACTGGTTTCCATTTTATAGTGAGTCAGAAACCTTTTGGGCAGCTCTGCACAGGGATGGGTGCACAGCACTTGGAGCTCTCTGAAAGATGCTCTATTCCTAGCCTGACTCTTAGCCTGGCTCCTGTCCACCTCTCCCTTCTAGGACCACTTAAGAGTTTTCTGGACCACTCGGCTCTGCCTGGAACAACGTACAGACAAGTATCCCAGACAGACTGCATCATGCCTGCCACTGGACCAAATGGTTCCCTATTCTCTTTGCATATAAGAGAGAATCTCTTTGTATGTGGTGTTGGCATGGCAGAGGGTGGGCCACATTTGGGTGGGTAGTGAAGGAAAAGACGTCCTGGCTGGAAACTGATGCAACTATATTAAGATATCACATGGCCACCCAAACCATATAGACACAAGATCACCTCAAACCACCTGGAACCAACACTTCCTGGAAATGGTATCTACATATCATGAGCCTTGCAAATCAGTTTCTCCCATCACACAGATGTTGCCATGATACACCTGAGAAAAATTCACAAGATGGAGAAAGAGGGTAAACCCTATTCCTGGAACATCTTGAGACATTATTGGAGTTCTTCACTTTTCCCATGAATAACTCCAGAATGTCCTTCCTCTCCATTGAAGTTTGTCCCCCAAAATGAGCTATCCAAAAGTCTCCCATGATGCAAATCTCTTGAGAAGCCCACACCCCTTTTCATGTCTGAGAAGCAACCTGTCTTCTCAGTCTTCTTCGATTGCAAGCTCTGCCAGGCTTGCCTTCAGCTCCTGTGGGCATGTGATGCAGGCATCACCCAGGCCCTTACTTTGTATTTGACTCTGAGAGATGGTGATGTAAAAATGGATGGTGCAAGTTCCGTTCTGATAAGGGGTATGGTGTCTGTGGCTCAGAAGTAGCAGGGGTCATGGCTTTCACAGCAAAGTCCAGGGCTAGGTCTTCACAGCCTCAGTAGAGTGGGCTGAGGATGTGTGTGTGTGTGTGTGTGTGTGTGTGTGTGTGTGTGTACCTATACGTGCATGTGGAGATGTAAGAGTGTTTATCCTCCATCATTCTTCCACCTTATTCATTAAGCCAGGGTCTCTCCATCAAACCCAGAGCAGACTTGGACCAGTGAGATCTGGGATTCCCATGTCTCCACTCTCTGAGGTTGGAATTGCAGGTGGAACTCTACACTTAACCTGGTGTTCTGGGTAGTTTTATATCAACCTCACACAAACAAGAGGAAACCTCAAATAAGAAAATGCTTCCATAAGATTGGGTTGTGGACAAGACTATAGGGCATTTTCTTAATTAGTGATTGATGGGGGAGGGCTCAGCACAATATGGGTGGTGCCATCCCTGAGCTGATGGTCCTGGATTCTATAAGAAAGCAGGCCGAGCAAGCCATGAGGAGCAAGCCAGTAAGCAGCCCCCTTCCATGGCCTCTGCATCAACTCCTGCCTCCAGGTTCCTGCCCTGTTTGAGTTCCTGCCCTGACTTCCTTCGGTGATGAACAGCAATGCTGAAGTGTAAACCAAATAAATCCTTTCCTCCTCAACTTGCTTTTTGATCATGGTGTTTCATCACAGCATCAGAAACCCTAACTGTGACAAGTTGTTACCAGAATTATGGGGCATTGCTGTGACAGACCTGAACATGTTGCTTGGGGAAGATTGTGGGAGGACTTTGGAATTTTGTACATGAAAAGCCACTGAGTGTTCAATGGTGAACTATTCTGTAATATCTTGGAATATAATGTTGAGAGCAGTGCAGATGATGGAGCCTGTCGTGTGAAGTTTCAGAGAGAACTTTGAAGACTCTATCTGTCCATTGGCATTAAGAATTAAGATTCCATGGTTCTGCTTAGCCGGGGCTGAAGAATCAGCTGTGATTAACAAGATACCAGAACTACTAAAGTGAAGCCTTTGCTTTGCTGGGATACTCAATGCTGGTTACCTGGAGCTGAGAAATTAGCAGTAATTCAGAAGAGACCAGAGTCATTGAGGTGACATCTCTTGGGAATTGTTTCCTGAGAGTCAGCACACAGAAGCTGTGTCCCAAAGGTGGCCAAATTTGTACCTCACACTGGCAGCTGAGTTTGCTAATGTGTAAACATCACCCAGGTAGTTCTGGTTTTGAAAGCAGGAAGGGGCCATGGAGACCAGCTGAGGTTTGGCACTGTGGGAGGCCGGGATAGGCCACTGGTGAAGGCACAGTAGCAATTGAAGATGTCAGGCTGAGAAGCTGAGGTTTGGCACCATGAAGAGAGCCAAGGAGAGGCTATTGGTGAAAGTGCATCCCAGTTACATAAGAGACCCAGCATTTTGGAGATGTCAGTACCATGGAACGACCACCAAGATCAGCAGCAGGTATGGAATGGAGCCAGCCTGAGCCTAGAAGACAAGCTGTGTGTGATGCAGAGGGCAGAGATGGAGAAGTGATCCAAGCCTCTTGGAGAGGAGCCCAGAAGATGGTGAGTGAATCACAGATATTGAATATTAAGTTATTTACACTTTCTGGGTTTGGTTTTGCTTTGTTCAGATTGTGACTGTGCCCTGGTTCTTCATGCTTGAAGTAAGGAAGTACTTAATTTATTTTTGATTTTACAGGAGCCCACAGTTGAATCACTTTAACTTAAAACAAAAAGGATTTGGGGGCCTGTTTCCATCCTGCATTCTGGTGCCCTGCTTGGAGCCTTCTGAGGCCTGGGGACTGCTCACTGGGGAACCCATCAGGGTGATCCAGCCCATCCAGAGACTGCCAGAGTCATGGTCCCATCTCCACTCATGGCAGGAGGTAGGCATGGGCCTGTTTCCTACCCACCTTCCAGTGCCCTTCTTGGAGCCTCCTGAGGCCTGGGGACTATTCATTGGGTCTGCCAATGTCTGGTACTAGTCCTGCCTCCACCCACAGGAAGAGGAGAGCCATTGGAGTATTGGACCTGCTTGCATCCACTGGAAGGGAACCTTGAACCCACACCCACCAGGAGAGGAAGAAATTCCACCTTTACCCACTGGAAAAAGGGCTAGGAAGAAGACAATATAAAAACACATTCAACAACAGAAAAACCAATATGACACCATCAGAGTGTAGGGACTCTACACCAGCAAGACCTGAACATTCCAACGCAGATGAAGCAGAAGAGAATGACCTTAAAAACAAATTCAGGAAAATGACATAGGCCCTCAAAGAGGATATGAGAAAATCCCTTAAAGAAATGGAAGAAAAAGCAAACCAAAAATTACAAGAAATCAACAAATCTCTTAAAGAAAGCAAGGAAAGCCAAGAAAAAAAAAAACAATCAAACAGATGAAGGAAACAATTCAAACAGTTCAACACCTGAAAACTGAAATAGAGACAATAAAGAAACTGAGAGAATGCTGGAACTAAAATCTGGGTAAGCAATCAGGAACTACAGATGCAAGCATAACCAATAGAATACAAGAGATGGAAGAGAGAATCTCAGGTGTTGAAGATACACTAGGAGAAATAGATTAATTGACCAAAGAAAATCTTAAGTCCAACATATCCCTAACACAAAATATCCAGGAAATATGGGACACCGTGAAAAGACCAAACCTAAGAATAATAGGTATAGAAGGTGAAGAAACCCACCTCAAAGGTACAGAAAACATATTTAACAAAATCATAGAAGAAAATTTTCCCAACCTAAAGAAAGACATGCCAATGAAGGTACAAGAAGCTTAAGAACACCAAATAGAGTGGACCACAAAAAAGTCCCCTCACCACATAATAATACAGAATCAATACAAACCCCAAACATACAGAATCAAGAAAGAATATTAAGAGAAGCAAAGGAAAAAGGCCAACTAGCATAAAAAGGCAGACCTATCAGAATTATACCTGACTTCTCCATGGAAACTCTGAAAGCCAGAAGGTCCTGGATTGTTCTCTGAACAATAAAAGACCATGGATGCCATCCCAGACTACTATACCCAGCAAAGCTCTCAATCACTATAGATGGAGAAAACAAGATATTCCATGACAAAACAAGATTTAAACAATACATATCCACTAATCCAGCCCTACACAAAGTTCTGGAAGGAAAACTCCAACCCAAGGAAGTTAACTATACTCACAAAAACATAGGCAATAGATAATCCCACTTTACCAACAGCCAAAAGAAAAAAAAAGGGGGTGGAAATCCACACACAATACCATCATCACCAACAAATCCAAAACAAACAAGAATGAACAATCACGAATATCCCTCAGTATTAATGGTGTTAACTTGCCCATAAAAAGACACAGGCTAACAGAACGGATACGAAGACAGAATCCTGCCTTCTTCTGCATACAAGAAACACACCTCAACTTCAAAGACAGATGGTACCTCAGAGTTAAGGATTGGGAAAAACATTTTTCAATCAAATGGACCCAAGAAACAAGTGGGTGTAGCAATCTTAATATCTAACAATTAGACTTTAAACTAAAATCAATCAAAAGAGATGAAGGAGGTCACTTCCTCCTCATCACAGGAGAAATCCATCAAGATGAAGTCTCAATTCTGAACATCTGTGCCCCCAAATACAAAGGCATCCACATTCATAAAAGAAACATTACTAAAGCTCAAACCACACATAAAACCTCACACACTCTCATCACTAGACAGGACCACCAGAGAGAAACTTAACAAACAAACAAACAAACAAACAAAAACAAATGAACTAATATAAGTTATGACCCAAGTGGGTTTAATAGACATCTATAGAACATTCCATCCAAACATAAAAGAATATACCTTCTTCTCAGTGCCACATGGAACCTTCTCTAAAATTGACCAACCACATACTTGGCAACACAGCAAACCTCAACAGGTACAAAAAATTGGAATAACCCCCTGTATCTTATCAGACCACCATGATTTAAAGTTAGAACTCAACAACACCACAGATTTCAGAAAACATACAAACTCATGGAAATTGAACAATGACCAATTGCACCACTTCTGGGTCAAGGAAGAAATAAAAAAAAGAAATTAAGGACTTCTAGAATTCAATGAGAATGATGACACAACATACCCAAACTTATGGGACACTTTGAAAGCAGTGCTGAGAGGAAAGTTCATAGCACTAAGTGCTCACATGAAGAAACTGGAGAATAGTCACACCAGAGAATTAACAGCACAAGCACAACTGAAAGCTCTAGAACACAAAGAAGCAAACTCACCCGGAGGAGTAGATGCCAGGAAATAGTCAAATTGAGGGCTGAAATCAATAAAGTGGAAAATAGGAAAACAATACAAAGAATCAATATAATGAAGAGTTGGTTCTTCAAGAAAATCAACAAGATAGACCAACCTTTATCCAAACTTACTAAAAGGCAGAGACTGAACATGCAAATTAACAAAATCAGACATGAAAAGGGGGACATAACAATGGACACTGAGGAAATTCAGAGAATCTTCAGGTCATACTTTGAAACCCTGTACTCCACAAAATTCGAAAATCTAAAGGAAATGGACAATTTTCTGGATAGATATCACTTACCAAAATTAAATCAAGAACAGATAAGCAATTTAAACAGACCTATAACCCCTAATGAAATAGAAGCAGTCATCAAAAGTCTCCCAGCCAAAAAAAAGCCCAGGGCCAGATGGTTTCAGTGCAGAATTCTACCAGAAATTCAAAGAACAGCTAATACCAATTCTCCTCAAAGTATTCCACACAATAGAAGCAGAGGGGTCATTACCAAACTCTTTTTACGAGGCTTCAATAGCCTTGGTACCCAAGCCACACAAAGACACAACTAAGAAAAAGAATTACAGATCAATATCCCTCATGAATGTTGATGCAAAAATACTTAATACTGGCAAATTGAATCCAAGAACACATCAGAAAAATCATCCACCATAATCAAGTAGGCTTCATCCCATGGATGCAGGGATGGTTCAACATATAAAAATCCATCAGTGTAATACACTATATAAACAAACTGAAAAAGAAAAATCACATGATTATCTCACTAGATGCTGAAAAAGTCTTTGACAAAATCCAATACCCCTTCATAATATGGGTCTTGAAGAGATCAGGGATAACAGGAACATCCCTAGACATAATGAAAGCTATATATACAGCAAACCAACAGCCAACATCATACTAAATGGAGAGAAACTCAACATGGTTCCTCTAAAATCAGGAACAAGTCAAGGCTGTCCACTATCTCCATATCTCTTCAATATTGTACTTGAAGTTCTAGCCAGAGCAATAAGACAACAAAAGGAGATAAAGGGGATACAAATTGGAAAAGAAGAAGTCAAACTTTCACTATTTGCAGATGATATGATAGATTACATAAGTGACCTGGAAAAATTCTACCAGCAAACTCCTACAGCTGACAAACGCCTTCAGCAAAGTAGCAGGATACAAGATAAAAAAAAATCAGTATCCCTACTATATGCAGATGATAAATGGGCTGAGAAAGAATCAGAGAAACATCACCCTTTACAATTGCCACAAACAACACAACATGTCTTAGGGTAACTCTAACCAAACAGGTGAAAGACCTGTATGACAAGAACTTGGAGTCATTAAAGAAAGAAATTAAAGAAGATATCAGAAAATGGAAAGATCTCCCATGCTCTTGGATAGGTAGGATCAATGTAGCAAAAATGGAAATTTTGCCAATCTACAGATTCAATGCAATCCCCATCAAAATCTCAGCACAATTCTTCACAGACCTTGAAAGAACAATACTCAACTTTATATGGAAAAACAAAAGACCCAGGATAGTCCAAAGGAACTTCTAGAGGCATCACCATCCCTGACTTCAAGTTCTATTATAGAGCTATAGTTCTGAAAACAGCCTGGTATTGGCACAAAAATACACAGGTAGACCAATGGAATCTAATTGAAAACTCTGATATGGACCACACACCTATGAACACCTGAATTTTGACAAAGAAGCTAAAATTATACAATGGAAAAAAAGAAAGCATCTTCAACAAATGGTGCTGGCATAACTGGATGCTGGCATGTAGAAGACTGCAGATACATCCATATCTATTGCCATGCACAAAACTTAAGTCCAAATGGATCAAAGACCTCAACATAAATCCAGCCACACTGAACTGCTTAGAAGAGAAAGTAGGAGGTACCCTCGAACGAATTGGTACAGGAAACTGCTTCCTGAACATTACACCAGTAGCACAGACACTGAGATCAACAATTAATAAATGGGACCTCCTGAAACTGAGAAGCTTCTGTAAGGCAAAGAACACAATCAACAAGACAAAACAGCAGCCCACAGAATGGGAAAAGATATTCACCCACCCCACATCTGACAGAGGGTAGATTTCCAAAATATACAAAGAACTCAAGAAGCTAGTCACTCAAACACCAAATAATCCAATTAAAAAGTGGGGTACAAAACTAAATAGAGAATTCTCAATACAGCAATCTAAAATGGCTGAAAGACACATAAGAAAGTGTTCAACATCCTTAGCCATAAGGGAAATGCAAATCAAAACAACTCTGAGATACCATCTTGCTCCTGTCAGAATGGCTAAAATCAAAAACACCAATGACAGTGTATGCTGCTGGAGAGGATGTGGAGAAAGGGGATCACTATTTTCACTTCACAGTAGTGAAGAGAAAGTACTTCACTACTGGTGGAAGTATGAACTCGTATAGCCACTTTGGAAATGAGTATGGTGCTTCCTCAGAAAAATGGGAATCAGTCTACCACAAGATCCAACAATTCCACTCTTAGGCATATACCCAAAGGATGCACATTCATACAGCAAGGATATCTGTTCAACTATGTTCATAGCAGTATTATTTGTAATAGCCAGAACAAGCTACCTAGATGCTCCTCAACTGAAGAATGGATAAAGAAAATGTGGTACATTTACACAATGGAGTACTACTGGGGGGGGGGGATCTTGAAATTCGCAGGCAAATGGATGGAACTAGAAGAAACCATCCTGAGTGAGGTAACCCAGTCACAAAAAGACAAACATGGTATGTACTCATTCATATATGAATTTTAGACATAGAACAAAGGATTACCAGCCTGCAATCCATACTTCCAGAGAAGCTAGGAAACAAGGAGGACTCTAAGAGAGACATACATGGTTCTCTGGAGAAGGGGAAAGGGACAAGATCTCCTGAGCTAATTGGGAGCATGGAGAGAGGGGAGAGGGAGTTAGGAGAATGAGAAGGAGGACATGAGGGAGCAGGAAGATTGAGTCGGGGAAGAATAGAGGAGAGCAAGAAAAGAGATACCATAATAGAGGGAGCCATTATAGGGTTTTTTTTTTTTTTCCGAGACAGGGTTTCTCTGTGGCTTTGGAGGCTGTCCTGGAACTAGCTCTTGTAGACCAGGCTGGTCTCGAACTCACAGAGATCTGCCTGCCTCTGCCTCCTGAGTGCTGGGATTAACCACCAACGCCCGGCTGTCATTATAGGTTTAAAGAGAATACTGGCACTAGGTAAATGTCCAGAGATCTGCAAGGTTGACTCTAACTAACAATCTAAGAAATAGTTGAGAGGTACCTTAAATGTCCTTCTCTGATAATGAGATTGATGACTACCTTATATGCCATCCTAGAGCCTTCATCCAGTAGCTGATGGAAGCAGAAGCAGATACCCACAGCCAAACACTGAGCTGAACTGGAATCACTTGCAGAGAGGGAGGAGTGATGAGCAAAGGGGTCAAGACCAGGCTGGAGAAACCCACAGAAACAGCTGACCTAAACAAGGAGGAGCTCCTGTACCCCAGACTGATAGCTGGGAAACCAGCATAGAATTCTTCCAGACCCCCTGAACATGGGTGTCAGTTTGGAGGTCTGTACAATCTATGGGGCCTCTGGTAGTGGATCAGTGTTTATCCCTAGTATACAAAAAGACTTTGGGAGCCCAATACACACAGAGGGATACTCTCTCAGTCTAGACACACAGGAGAGGGTCTAGGCCCTACTCCAAATGATATGACAGACTTTGAAGATCCCCCATGGAACACCTCACCCTCCCTGGGGAGCAGAGAGGGGATCAGATAGGGAGTTGGTGGGAGACAGGGGAGGAGGGGAGGGAGAGGGAACTGGAATTGACATGTAAAATAAGCTTGTTTCTAATTTAAATTTAAAAAAGAAAAAAAAATTTGGGGGTTTTACAGAGAATTTGGACTTTAAAAGAGACTGAATGTTTTTAAAAAGACGACTGGTAATGTGTTTGCATTTGTAAAGACTGGGATTTTTAAAGTTATTAGTAATTTTTAATGTGAGGAGCGAGGAAGGAAAGATTGTGGCTTGGCAGTGATGTGTTTGTGTGTCAAGCTGACAAGGAGTCACTTGTGCTGGATAATTTTATGCCAACTTGACACAATCTGGAGTCCTCTGGATGAGGGACCCTAAAATAAGAAAAATGCTTCCTTAAGATTGGGCTGCAGGCAAGCCTGTAAGGGCATTTTCTTAACTAGTGATAGGTGTGTGAAAGAGAGCCCAGCCCATTATGGGTGGAGCCATCCCTGGGCACATGGTCCTTAGTTCTATAAGAAAGCAGGTGCCAGGCAGTCATTGTGCACACCTTTAATCCCAGCACTCGGGAGGCAGGAGCAGGTGGATCTCTGTGAGTTCAAGGCCAGCCTGGTCTCCAGAGAGAGTTTCAGGACAGGCTCCAAAGCTAAACAGAGAAACCCACTCAAAAAACAAAACAAAAGAAAACAAAACAGAAAGGGTAAGCAAGCTGAGCAAGACACGAGAAGCGAGCCAGGAAGAGCAGTTCTTCATTGCCTCTGCATCAGCTCCTGCCTCCAGGTTCCTGCCCTGCTTGAGTTCTGTCTCTAAAAACTAATATGCAAACAAGCAAAGTTGCCGATGTATTCAACCACCTGGAAAAGTCCCAGAAAGTAATGAGTGAATGATGAAGCTAACCATGGTGTATCTCTGCCTCATGCCATGACGGCTTGCTCACCCAGTGAAGAACATCTAGGACAATGTTCAGGCTTTGGTGTGATGGGTGAAGCTACTGCAGACATTTCCATGGGAATTTTTTTGTGTGCACTTAGCTCTCTCTCCATATATCTGGGATGCATGCTTAGAACACTTGTGTCATAGTTGGCCTGTTTCAGCTTTGGGCTCCTTCCACTATTATCTCATGCTTTCCATGTTCATTCCCACCCACGCCCCCTGGATTTCCAACTGTATAGTTGGAAGACAGTGGATTATTGTTTAATTTCTCTCTGTGTCTCTGTCTCTCTCTCTCTCTCTCTCTCTCTCTCTCTCTCTCTCTCTCTCTCTCTCTCTCTCTCTCTCTCTCTGTGTGTGTGTGTGTGTGTGTGTGTGTGTGTGTGTGTGTGTGTGTGTGTGCACTCACGCCCAGGCAATGATGTGTACATGGAAGTCAAAGGACAACTTTGTGGAGTTGGTTCTCTCCTTTCATCTTTATGTGGGCTCCAGCAATCAACACTGCTGGCCCATTCCCCTAGGAGCAGAGGCCAATGCTGGCCTCCTGGACTGGCACCATTTCACTACTGATTAGGGACTTGGTGGTGGGTTGATTATATTTGACTCCTATCATGAAGGAGTCTGCTTACAGAATGCCTTCAACACTACTGTGGTATTCTACAACACGAGGGGGTGTTGAACTCGGCCAACTGCTTTGTCTTCATCAGCTGAGATGATCATGTAACTTTCCCCCTTATTCTCTTGGTGTGGTATCTCACCACTATTGATCACAGCAATGTATACCACATAGCCAGCTTGTATTAGCCTTTTAATTATTGTACATCCAGTTTGCTAGTGTGAGTGTGTGTGTGTGTGTGTGTGTGTGTGTGTGTGTGTGTGTGTGTGTGTGTCTGCTTGTGAGCGTGTAATTTCTTCATCAGTATTCATCAGGGATGTTGTCTTCAATTTCCTTATAGTGTCTTTGGTTTTTATGTCTAAAAAATGCTGAAATCATCAAATAAGTTTGGAACAGTTCCTAGTGTTCCTTGCTCATTGATTTTTTTTTTTGAGGAGTTTGAGAGGAATTGGCACTAATTCTTCTCTAAAGGTTGAGTAGAATTCTCCAGTGAAGCCATCTGGTCTTTGGGGTTTCTTTGTGGGGTGGTTTTAACAGTGTGATTTAATTCCTTTACTAGAGATATGTCTATTCATATTTTCTATTTCCTTAGTGATTAAGATTTAGTACTTTACTTATGTCTAGGATTCCACTTGTTTCTTCTGTATTATCCAATCTGTTTCATATTATCCAATCTTTTTTTTCACAACACTCTCCTATAGCCCTTCTTTATGTCTGTGGCATTCACTTAATGTCTTAGTTTTTATTAATAATTTCAGTTACCCGACTCTTTCCTCTGATTATTCCTTTTATCTTTAGTAGACTACATTTTTTGGGAGGTTCCTACAATATTCTCTTTCATTAGAAGCTGAGACATTCTGCAGTCTTCTGTCTACAGATGTGAGCCAGGCAGGCTTCTGGCATAGTAAAATAGAGACTCTTGTGGAAATAAAAGGCAACAGATTCTTATGTTCCTAATTTGCAAATCTAGAGCTTCTCCCCTCTATTGTCAACAGTGCACGCAACATGTCTGAGCCTCGCTCCCTTATTCCAAGAGAAAAAAATAACCATACCAGGCACAGAACAATATTAGAACACTTCCAAGTACAATGTACTCACTGAAATTTACCTGGGGTTATTTGTTTTTAAAGTTTATTTCATTTCTCCCACTGTACACTAAGCCCTCTTAGCCCCCTAGTCATCACTCCAGTCCAGAATTTGCATTTACTAGGACTACAAATACACACACACACACACACACACACACACACACACACACACACACTTACACCAAAAACTGGGAAACAATGATAGACCTGGTCATGAATCTAACTTCTGGGAACTCCCAAGTTGGCTGAGCAGACATCAGACCTGGGGTCTGTGCCTGTGACCCCCTGGTCACTTTAAACACTTCACAAAATCTCATTTTGCATTCTCCTCTGATCCAAATCCTCAATTAGTCAGCTAAGTCTCCTGAGCTTCCAGATTAAATGGTTTTCTTCTTGAGAAAGGTTCAATATTTGCTCATTCAAATTAACCCAGCTTTTGCTTTTCATCCAAGCAGCTCTCCCATGGTCACGCCATCATTGCTTATTCTTAATGTAGCTTAAAAATGGCCTGTAAGAATACTGTATTTTCCTGGACAGCTGTCCAAAGGAATTGATCTTTCCTTACCTGCAAAGGTTTTAATTACCTTCTATTGGAATTCCAAGGCCATTTCGGTAATGCAATTACTTTTCATCAGGAGTCTAAGTTTGTCATTCAACCCAATTACTCCCAATTAAGTGATTCTGTATTTCTCTTCATTAGCAATTGATTGTGATTACTTTATTATCAAGTAAACTCAATATGTTTATGATGATTTCATTAATCAGACAATACCCGCTGCTCGAAGGCATGATGGTTTGATCAGGAGTCTGTATTGGGCGCCTTGAAGCGCTATAAAATCAATGTAAACCAGATGTGTTTACTAAAAATGTGCGTGTTTGGCTTGGATTATGAATGTCAGGGAGAAAGGAAACTTGAAAGATAAATGCTGTTCTCAGGAATCTGGTTTTGAGTGGGGACGTAGTTAATTCAGTAGCATGTTTGACTAGCATGTGCCAAGCCTTGGATTCTATCCTCTGGACCATATAAACTAGACTTGGTGGTGTGTACCTGTAATCCCAGCAAGGTGGAGGCAGGATGATCAGAAGTTCGAGATCACTGTAGGCTATAGAGTGAGTTAGAGGCCAGCCTGGGTGAAAGAAATTGGACTGTAGTCTTATGGGGACTTAGAAGCACAAAACGCCTTGAGTGAGATTCACAACTGCTGCTGCTAGGCACATCGGAGATGCTCATCAAATGTGTGTGCTCAGGGACCCCAGACACCTCTGGACATTTGACCTGAAAACTCCTCTTTAATGAAATGATTCATTTGGAAGACATGGGGCACAGTATCTAGGAGCCCATACCAAGTCCACCAAGGGAATGAGAATAACCTTGCTAACATTCTTCTAACAGATGTCATGTCCTATCGCACTGGCTGGAACTGGGGTGAGCCACGTGATTATGAGAAAGGTATGTTTACCTGGAACACCTGATACAACACTCCCCAGTCTCCACTCAATAGCCTCGTGTGGTCTTCCATAAATTATCAGTTTCTCAAAAAGTCCGTCTTCCCATCTTTAAAATGGGAATAAAATGAGTTAGTGAAATGGCCCAGTGAATAAAAGCACTCACTGCTAAGCCTGATAGCCTGAGTTCAATCTCCAGGACCCATGCTATGAAAGGAGAGAAGTGACTTCTACATGTTGTCCTCTGACCTCCAGACACAGTGACATACACAGGTGTATGTACACACCTGCACATGTTCATACATAGATAAGTAAGTGCAATTTTTACATTTTAAAATTTGTGTGTGTGTGTGTGTGTGTGTGTGTGTGTGTGTGTGTGTGTGTGTTCGTACAAGTGCCAGGGCTATCAGAGGTCAGAGGTTTCAGATCCACTGGAGCTGGAGTTGCAGCAGTTGAGTCTCAACATGGGTGCTAAGAACCAAAGCCAGGAGTAGTAGTACATGTTCTTTTTAAATAACTTTATTTTTATGTGTATTGGTGTTTGGCCTGAATGTGTGTCTGTGTGAGGGTGTTGGACCCCCTGGAACTGGAATTTATACTATCTTCCTCTGTGTGATACTTTGAGAAATGTCCCCTGTTGACTCAAGTGTTTGAACACTTGGCACTGTTTGAGGAGGTTATGGGACCTTTAGCTTTGCTGGAGGAAGTGCATAGGGGTGAGTTTGAAGGTTACCACCTTAGTGCCACTTCCAGTTCACTCTCTGTCTGCTATAAAGATGTGACCTCTCAGCTTCCTGTTCTGGCCACTTGCTGCCATGCCACCCCACTGCACCCTCCACCATTGTGGACTCTCCTTCTGGAACAGCACACAAAAATACACTTTCTCCCATAAGTAGCTTTGGTCGTGGGTTTTATACCACAGTAACAGTAACAGAAAAGTAACTGATACACTGGGTAATTCTAGGCTGCCTAAAGGTCACCGGGTAACTCTAGACTGTGTCAAGTTCACAAAACTATCACAGTGCAGGGGGAAGGGGTCAAAACCAAAATGGAGAGAAAGAATCTCAAGAGAGATTCATTTTGGTCCCAGGATCCAGTTTTGTCAGATGTTAGCATTGTCCAAATACAGGAATCAACAAGTCCTCCTTTTGACTTGCACAGGGCAGACATGGGTTTTATGAAGGAATACGTCCTGATGAGTAGTCACTCTCATTTGCCTTCTTATCCACACTACAAATGTTTGGAGTACTCAGACACTCCATAAATATTTGTGGAATGAATGAGGGCATGAGTAAAATTGTTAACTATATGTGAGTTTGTCTTGGGCCTGTGATATTTGGGTATATGGATTGGACCTCCTTCTGGGGAACAGCCAGACCCATGTTTCTGTTCAATTCCTCCCTAGCTCGTGCTGTGTTTTGCTTGATTTTTTTGTCTGTCTGGTTATTTGAGAAGGGCCTCACATAGCCAAGGCTGGTCACAACCTCATCATGTAATCAAAGATGATCATCCTGCCTCTACCTCCTGAGTGCTGGGATTATAGATACATACCAACTTACTGTGTTTACATAGTACAGAGCTTCCTGCATGCTAGGCAAGCAGTCTACCTGCTGAGATACATCTGCAGCTCCAGCAGGACCTTTCTAGCTGGGTGCTCTCACTAGAAATCTCAATCTATATGAAGGGCAGCACAAATATCAAGAACATGATGGAGAAGGAGGAGGCTGCACCTGAGACAGAGGAATAAGTGGACATGTCATGGGTACACCCTTTAAAGTGAGCACCAGGCAGAGTTCTGTGGGGTTTCTGGGATCTTGACATACAGCCTTCCCACAAGCCATAGTTGTTACTATTTTTTTTCTCAGTGACCCTGATATCTAACAAGTCCTGACAGGCTTTTTAACAGCAGCTCACAGAAATGAATTGGGTTACAAGAATTTGACAGCAAGCAGATAGCCCCACCAAAGACTTCAATTCTAGTGAAAGGCTGTGAATGACTGCAGGAAACATTTGGGAGGGAAAACGAAGTCAAGAGACCGTGTTTGGGGATGGGTTGGTCTGTGTCACTGTGGGCCACCTCCTAAGAATCTCTTTCTTTCCTCTATGTCCTAGCCACTCTTGTCCTTCATGATTTCATCATTGTACTTCCTCCTCTCTAGGCAAAGTCACTGCCATCTTCTGGGACTTAGCCACACTGTAAGCAAGTCCTAACATCTAGAGAAGCCTCAAAGAGATCTCTATTACTGACAGCAGGTTCAAGGCCTTCCTGGATTACAGAGATGAGAGCTAGCCTGTGCCATTTATTAATAAAGGGTAAAAAAGAGGGCTGAAGATGTAGCTCACTGGTAGAGAACCTCCAGTAAGGTGCTGGAGTGTGGCCCGGTGGTAGAGTCCCTGCCTATAATCCCCCATTGAAGGACTGGGGGTGTGGCTTAGAGGTAGAGCACCAGCCTATAATACCCCAGTAAGGTTCTGGGGTTGTGAGTCAGTGGCAGAAAGCTTACCTAGCATATATAGAGCCCTAGATTCAACCTCCAGTACTGCAAAAAAGAGCAGGGGAGAAAAATGGAAACTTACTTATACCATAGAGCACCCAGGATGCCTTCCCTAATGACAGCTATTCATATCCCTGTTTACCAAGCAAAACGGAGATACTAAATTTGTGTTCTCAGCCCTTCGATTTTTTTTTTAGTTTTATCCATTATTAAACAATGTATAGTTTACCCCCCTGTCTCCACCCCGTGTGTGTGTGTGTGTGTGTGTGTGTGTGTGTGTGTGTGTGTGTGTGTGTGTGATCCTTTTAAACAGAGTCTGATGTAGCCTAGGCTGGCCCTTAACTCCTCATGTACTCAGGATGGCTTTGATCTTCTGATCCTCTTGCCTCCATCCCAGGGCTGGGATGACAGGTGTACATCATTGTACCAGGCTCTTTGGGCATTTTTTGAATGTGGCTTCTGGTGCTCGCCTCTTTTACTGGATGCTATATGTTTTGAGGCTGGCTTATGTAGACCAGTGGGAAATGGGCATTTCTTTTTTACTTCATCGTAGAGTTTTGCAGAACTCACATAGGGCCTGTTATATCACCCAGCACCTGCTCTATCCATCCAGTGCTGACAGACATTTGGAGTGTGTCCAGCCTGGGTTTCTAGAAACAATGCTGCTAAGAGCTTTCTCATGCTTACTGTTTGAGCCTGGGTGGGAAAGCCTTCCCCAAGCTGTATATAAAGGGTAGTACTTCTGGATCACACATACATTGTAATAGTTTTTCCAAAAAAGCCCTAAAACGTCTTAAATTTAATTTTACTTATGCATATGGATGTTTTGCCTGCCTGCATGCATGTCTGTATATTACATATATGCAGTGCCTGTGGAGGCCAGGGAAGGCATCAGACTTCTGGAACTGGAGTAACAACCAGCTAAGAGCCACCATGTGGGGCTGGGAATTGAACCCAGATCCTCTGGAAGAGCAATTAATGCTCTCAACTACTGAACAGTCTCTCTAGCTTTCATGCTGTGATAGTTTTAATTATCAATGTGATACAACTTAGAATCACCTATCAAGAGGGTCCCCTGGGGGATTGTTCAGATCAGGCACATTTTGAGAGATTTTCTTAATTGCTATAATTGAGGTAGGATGGCCTGGCCCACTGTGGGCAGCACCATTCCCTGGAACAGGCATTAAACTGTGTATGAATGGACAAAGTGAGTTGAACACTAAAGAGTGTGCACACATTCATCACTCCCTGCTCTTGACTGCACAAATTCTTCACCCCCTGCTCTTGACTGGATGCAATGCAACTGGCTGCTTCAAGTTCCTGCCGTGGCTTCCCCGCAATGATGGACTGTAACTTGGAGTTGGAAGTTGAACAAACCATTTTTCCCTGACTTGCTTTTTGCTAGGTGCTTTATCACAGCCACAGAAACAAAACTCAGACTTATGTTCAGGGCTAGATTTTGAAACTGACAAGTCCGTCCCCTCCCCCCTCCCCCCAGGCTCCTGTTTGGCGTGCTTGGTCCTTAGCTAATGGAGTTGTTCTGAAGGCTGTGTGGCAGAAGTGTCTCAGGACGGGCAGGGCTTGGAAGGTTAGACTCAGCTTGGCTTTCAGCCTGCTCTCTTGGCTTCCTTGTCAACTCCATGTGGGCAAGCTGCTGCTCCTTGCTCAATAGCCAAAGATGGAATTTCTCCACCAGGCCTTTCCTGACACGGTAGATAGAGACATTCTGAAATCACAAGCCAAGATGACAACTGACTCCTTTAAGCTGTTGATTGCAAGCAGCTGGATGTGGTGACCATACTTTCAGTCTCAACACTAGGAGGCTGAGGCAGGAGGATTGCTATGATGAATGAGTTCAAGGACAGCTGAGCTAAATAGTGAGTATCTCCAAACATTGTGTATGGCAGGTGTTTCTGCTATGGAGACAAGAAAAATAAGAAATTAACTCATTTTTCTTTCCTCCTTCCCTCCCTCCCTTTCTTCCTTCCTTTGTGGAATTAAGGATGGAACCTGAAGTTTTATACACACTAGGAAAGCATTTAACTTAATGTCCATTTAATCATGTCCCCCTTCCTTCCTCTTTTTTTTCCTCATGGTTTCCCCTCCCCTTCTTCCTGCACCCCTCTTCTCCTTCCTCCCTCCCCCCTTGCTCCTGCCCCACCCCTGTTAGAGTATGTTGCTTAGGCTGACCTTGAACTTCCCAAGTGCTGTTATGCTGTTCACTACCACACCAGGTTTATTTGGTGCAGGGGATCAAACCCACCACACTAGACAAACACCAACTGAACTGCATACACAGCCCTTAGCCTTTGCCTTTCTGGATCCTCTTGGGAAAGACACTTAGCATCCCTGAACCTCTGGAATGCCAGCTACAAGGAAGACTTGGATCTTTGCCCCCATGGATGCAGAGAGCCGTGAGATGCAGAGTGCTTGGCTAGTGCCAGTAGAGAATGGCAGGGCAGCCTTTATTGCCTGAAAGCTCCTAACAATGGGGCTTCAAAAATTATGCAGACCAGCCTGGCCACCTGACTCCAGGGGATAGGTTCATTCCGCTGACCCATAATTGTGAGTCATCTAATGAGATGGCCGGGCTGTCCTGTGCTCTGCCCCCGTGGAGAGGTTGAGGGCCTGTGACAGCTGCTTGTCACTGTTACTTCTTCTTCTAAAGGGCATGGGTTCCCCACATCTTCCCCCTGGTAAAGTTCAGCTGCTGAATGTCAGCAATGGCAAGGATATATGTAGGTCTCTCTTCTCTGAGACAACTTTCTATCTTAAATTTAAAATTAAGCTACCAGAGCAAGGCTGAGGGTCAGCCAAGAACAAATCTATTGCGTGGCCCCAATTTCCCATTTCCACCCTGCCGCAGACAGGCTGCTGATATCAGCCATCTTCCTTGAGCCAAAGACCATCTGGACTCTCCCCTTTCTGCCCTGCAGACTAGTGCCCAGCACGCATGCTCAGAACAGAAGCTAGGGCCGCTGAACTGCAGTGTCTGCGCCTTCTGTTTCCCCAAAGAGTGGAAGAGAAGTGGACAAACCATAGCAGGCTCCAGGCAGGAGGTTTGATTGCAAAACCAGCTGAACATCACAGACTTCAACTCCCCTTTTCTTTTTCAGTTGCTTAAAATAATACAAGCAAACCTAAAGCTAAGGGCATGGGAGGATTCTATCCCATGGATTCTGGCATGAGGCTCTTTGGCCAGTGGTCCTGCAAAGTGTGATTCACTTTCTGCTGAGATGCTGGGGAGAAAGGGAGGGGCCAGTTTGAGGAGCAAGTTGAGGGTTTCATCCTCCAGAAGGGGCTCAAACAGGTGTCTTCATGGAGGAATATGGAGTATGAAATGCCAGGACCCTTGAAATTAGAACTGAATTTGCATCATTGAAGGTTCTCTTGGCTTATTGTCCTGCTCTCTTCTGACTTCTCCTCCTCCTCTGAGACTGAGGCTGCCTCCAACTGAAGTACTTTTTTTTTCTGCATCTTTTCCATGACTGTAACAGTATGGGATGAACTTTTACAAGCTCTTTGGCTTCAATACTGACAGAGGGGAAGGACAGAAAAACCAGCTGGGCTAGGCCATGGCTTCAGATTATGCCACCATGTTGGATAAGGATTTTGAACAGAAAAATAACTCTCGAGTGTTGCTTATCAGTAGCTTGCTTGCCTAGAATTCCCCAGTGAGGGGCTGGGGGCATGGCTCAGTGGTAGAGTACATGACTAGTATTTCATCAGTGAGGAGATGGGGGTGTGGCTCAGTGTGGAGCCCCTGCCTAGAATCCCCCAATGAGGAGATGGGGGTGTGGCTCAGTGTAGAGCTCCTGCATAGAATCCCCCAATAAGGAGATGGGGGTGTGGCTCAGAATCCCTTAGTAAGGGGATGAATGTGGGACTCAGTGCTAGAAGGCTTGCCTAGAATCCATCAGTGAGGGATGGGAGGTGTGGCTCAGTGGTAGCACACTTGCCTAGAATCCTCCAGTGAGGGAGTTAGGGTTGTTGCTTAGCAATAGAATGCCTGCCTAACATACATAAGACCTTGGATTTGATCCGCAGTGCTAGAACAAACAAAAAGAATAAAACCCAGGTAGAAAATGAAACTTGTACTGACTAGTGAAAGCCTGGGGGGGCCCCGATTGGATCAAATTTAAAACTGCTCTTTAGAGACTTTCCCACAGTCTAATTGTCCTGGAAACACATACAGAAGATGTGTGCCTTCACCAGAGGAATGGACATTATAATGGGAAGTGAGGGACATTGATTATAAGACACGTGTGAGAGTCGAAGCTGAATTGCATGGTCTTGCCAGGAGCTGGAAGTAAAAGAAGACCTGCAAAGTATCATCTAATAAATACATTTTATTTTTAAAAATTTGTGTTTGTGTGCCCCAGTCTACTGTGGTGGTCAGGGACCAGCTTGTGGTAGTCAATCCTTTCCTCTTTCTGTGATGGCTCTGGGCATTGAACTCAGGACATCAGGCTTAGTGGCAATTGAATTTACCCTCTGAGCCATCTTGCTGGCCCATGGATGCATTTACAATTGTGAAAATGGGTAATGAGGGCTGGAGTGATGACTCAGTGGCTAGGATGCTATGCTGTTTTTACAGAGGACCTGAGTTCAGTGCCAGCTTCCATGTCTGGCGTCTTTTAGCTGCCTTTAATTCTAGATCCAGAGGACCCAACTCCTCAGGCAACTACACTCGTATGCACAGACCCACACAGAGAGACTGTCCAAAGACACCCCCCCCCGCCCCCGAAGACTCCCATAGGGCCCTAACAGATAGACCTGCACAGATTCCTCCACACATAAATTAACCCCCACAACCTCCCAATGTAATTAAACATTTAAAATAAATTGTTAATGAATGGGGAGAATTAAATATGTAAATATATATATATATATGCATTTATATAAACATATGTAAACACATATATACACAGAATACACACAGTCTCTTTTTTTAGGGTTTCTATTGCTGTGATAAAGCACCATGACCAAAAGCAACTTGGGGAGGAAAGGGTTTATTTCAGTTTACAGCTCCACATCACAGTTTATCTCTAAGAGGGCAGGAACTCAAATAGGGCAGGAGCCTGGAGGCAGGAATTGATGTGGAGGCCAAGGAGGAGAAATGTTTACTAACTTTTGATAAGGGACTGCCTAGCCCTTTTGAGAGCACCACTTATTGGTGAACTAGGTCAATGCATGCTCATGGGGTCACTCAGTGGTAAGAGTGGTAAATAGGGAACCAATGGGTCAGGGTTAGGTTTACTGGGGGCACGCTCTGAGGGTTTATAGTCCAGCCCTACTTCCTGTTCTCTCTATGTGCTTCCTGTGCTCAGCCAGCTTCCACATCTTGCCACATACCACACCTTCTGGCCTGTTACTGTGTCTTCCCTGCCGTGATAAGATTCTATCCCTCTGGAGCTGTACACCAAAATAAACCCCTTTCCCCTGAGTCGTTGTGTGGTGGTAATATTTTATCACACAACAGAACAGTAACTAATAAACACACCCTACACCTCACCAGGAAAGCAGGGTGTCCTGTGACCCAGAGGAAGCCTTAGATTCATTCCAGAGGCATCCCTAGCAGATCACACATGCCTAAAGGAACCTTCATCTCGCTCATTTCTCCTGACCCAGAACCATTTCGCTATTTTTCCAGCAAAGGTCCCAGTCAGCAGACTTGAAAATGGACATCTCAACCATCTTCTTCTGCCCCGAATGCACTCGGTGTGCATGTCCATCAATATTTCAGACCTACCGTGCTGTTCAGTTATTGATAGAACGAAATGAAAGTGAATTTCTTAGCCTCTCCCTTTCTCCGTGGCCTGAAAATAATCACAGCCACTTCTTGAGAGGCTTGTGTGGCAGCTGTGTGGTGATTTAGAATGCCAAGAAGGAGCTGAGGATGGATTCCCTCTTCTCTGACCTTGTTGTGAGAAAGAAGACACTGCCCCTTGCATTATGAACCCTGTGATGGCTGAGCTGGTAAAGTGCTTAGGGTACAAACATGAGGACCTGTGTTCAATCCCCAGAACTCATATTGAAACAAAAAAGAAATCTAGGCAGGATGGTATATGTTTGTGGTACCTGCACTGGGGAGACAGACAGGAGGATGCCTCAGATACCTGGGCTGTCAGCACAGCCAATCAGTGAGCTCCAGCTCCCAGTAAGAGACACTGTCCCAGAAGCAAGGTGATATAACTGAAGAAGATACCTCAGATTGGTATCCAGAACACACACACACACACACACACACACATACACACACACACACTCATAGACATTTTCACACACACTCACACAATACATACACACGCATACACAAACACACACATAGTTCAAAAGTTTCCTTCTTTCATCTGTCCCCGAGTGTGAGGTTTGAATGAGTCTTCAAATGTCTGCCCCTACTCCTTGCATGGGCAGACATGGGACACAAACCTGTAGAATGACCATCTTCTTGGAAGCAATCTCAGGAGCCTTTCCCTGAGTCCCCCTTTTGGAGTGACCACCAGAAATCTGTCTGTCAAATGCTCTGACTATGTCACCTGATTGTCACATGGTTGTCTTGTTTCTCTCCTCTTGTCCCCATGTCCTTTCTCAGCACTATAGAAGCTTTACTTCAGTTTGTCCTCATTATTAACCCTTCCCCCACCCCTAATTCCAGATTAACAGCAGTCAGGAGGAACCAGACTTTTCCAGGAGAAGGAAGCAAGGGCAATGGTTTCCCTCATGGTTCCTTCCCATTTGGAACACAACACACTTCAGAAAGCCCCAGCCCCACGATGAAGAAAGCAATTATACTGCTCAGCATTTTTAGTGCTCCAAGTCCCAGAGTGAAGGAAATAGGTGAGACATTGTCATCACAGTAGCTGGTTGTAAATGGTCTCTTAAAATAGTACCTGTGCTCCGTAAGAAGTGACTTGAGCTTCAGGGCAACCAGCCAAGATGAATATTCGCTAGGCTGGTGCCCAGCTTCCCAGAGGACTGCTGTCTGGCTGGACTCTGGGAGAGAGCTAACTCCTAAACTAAAGGGACAGAACCCTTCAGCTCCAGGCCATGACTCCAGGCCATGACTCCATAGATACCTGCTCCTGTAAGACCCCTGGAAGCTCAGGCCTCCAGGATCTTGGCCCAGGACCACGGTCACCCCAATCACCAGGCAGAGTCAAAAGCTTAATGCAAACTGCCCGAGGATTTATTATAGTTGTTTTACGAGCTAACCCCATGTTAGCTCCGGTCTTTCACCCACCCTAGTCATGGCGATGGCTAGGAAAAACAGCTCGAAGCGTCTGCATAGAGATCTTATAGGGCAGCATAAGGGGAATGTCTAGGGGTACACACAGGCTCAGGATTGGTGTGCCTCCAGGCTTGGAGGGTGCCCTGTGTTGATTGGCCAATTGGTTGTTATGGCCCATAGGCCCTCCCAGGGTGGTTGCTATGCTCTGCGCGTCATTGCTGTGCACTTGTCTGTAAAGCACATCCAGAGCTGTAAAGCATAGCACCACCAGCTAACTTCTGATTGGTTCCTTGCCATGAGGCAGGCATCTAACATCCTAGTGACCAAGGCAAAGTCAGGCAAGTGCATGTTCAGCTGTTATGGCTGTCAAAATGGGGAGCTGGTCCCTTCACTCCTATCTCTTCAATTTACCAATAGAGCCTTGCTGAACTGTGGCACATTCACACATGCGTGTATAACACAATGGATAGATTAAATGTGATATATTCTCTTAAATGGTGAGACCAAATCTGGTATGGAGGTGTAGCCTATCATCTTAGCACTTAGGTAGTGGAAGCAAGGGCATTGTGTGTTTGAAGTCGGTGTGGGCTACATAGGGAGACTGTTTATACTTTCATTTCTGTTGTGACAAAAATACCCTGACAAGAAGCAACACACTGGGGAAGGGCTTATTTTAGCTCACAATTCCAGCTTGTCATATTTTAGATCACAATTCTAGGTTGTCATTCATCATAGCAAGGAAGTCAAGGCAGCATGGCTTGAAACAGCTAGTCTCATCACCCTCACTGTCAAGAGCAGAAAGAAATGAATACATACATGCATATTGCTCAGCATATGCTCTACATCCCCACAGTCCATGACCATCAGCCTAGAGAATGGTGCCACCCACGGTGGACTGGGTCTTCCCACATCAATTAATGGAATCATTACACTCCTCCACAGGCCAACCTGATACAGACTCACTGAGACTCTCTTCCCAGGTGACTCTAGGTTGTGTTAAAATGACAAAAAAAATCAGAGAGATCATATCTCAAAAAGAAAACAATTGCACCAAGTACTAGATTCTTGTAATAACTCAGGTGAGAAATGATGACGGCTTGGTTAGAGCAATGGTTGAGAAGCAAAAGGAACATGCATGTTCTGGGAATAATTTGGACAAAGGTCTAACATTTGGGATTGAGACTGACTTCTAAGCTTCTGACCTGTGTAACAGTGTGGATCTGGTGACATTTTCTGAAAGGGGGATGGGATGACAGTCACTCTTCATTGTACTTGACTAGATTTGGAATCCCCTAGGAGACACACCTGTGGACATGTCTGTGAAGAAATGCCTAGATTGAGTTAAGTGAGTAGAGCAGACCCATCTTGAATGCAGGTGCTACCTCCCCAAGGGCTGGGGTCCTCAACTAAATAAAAAAGGTAAAGGGAGCTGAGCACCTGATTTTTCAATCTCTGCTTCCTGACTGTGGATACAATGTAACTAGCTGCCCCTGGTCTGGTTCCTGAATATAGATACAATGTAACTAAGATGCCTCATGTCTCAGCTGCAATAATGGACTGTGTAGACTTTAAAACTGTGACAGAATAAATTTCCCTCATTTAAGTTGCTTTCATTGAAAAAAAAGTAAAAGCAGGGGACCCCATGGTGAAGGAGTGAGACTTAGTACTGCCCAGATTGGGGGGAGATAGCAAGACAGAGTTTGCATTTGAGTTTGGAGTCTGTGTATGCATACAGAAGAGGTAACAACTGTGGGTGTACATTTAGGCACTGTCAGGGAAAGAGGTAAATGATTCTGGGGGAAGCTGGCTTCTGTGTGGTGTCAGAGGACAGCCTTTGAGTAGCAAGTGAGCCCAAGATGAGAAAGAAACTGCTGGAAAGAATATATATATTCCATCAAAGAGGTACTACACCCTCAAGCAAGTTTTGCACAAGCAAGGTTGTTTATGCAACTTGAATTGATGTGATTCTGTCACTGAGGTGGAAGCCCCTTTGCAGTGTCAAGTTCAGACCCTGGCAACAGGTGGTTGGGTCAGAAGCCTCAGGCCACAGAACCCCACCCAGGTCCCTGCTTGCAGCCTGGGACCCAGGCAGCCTCTTATAGCCTCCAGCTCTGTCCATTCTTGCTTCCTCTGGTCTGCAGCTCCTTCTCAGGACTGGAGCTGATGACATTTTGACAAATGGCATGGCCCTGCAAAGAAAATCATTATTCCAGCCTGACAGCCACAGGCTTCCCCAGGGCTGAACACATTTCCACAAGTTTGCCCATGAGCGGGTATGAAACCAGTTACAGATTTCTACCAGGAGAAATGATGTTTTATTTTCTTATAATGGAATTTAATTCTTCCTTCCTTCTTTCCTTCCATCCTCCCTCCCTCTCTCCTGTCCTTCCTTCTGTCCTCCCTCCCTCCCTCCATCCCTTCCTCCCTTCCATGATGGGTCTCTCTAAGAAGTCCAGATTGACTCTGAACTACACATCCTATTGACTCAGCCTCACCAGTGCTCGGAGGACAGGCATATATCCCCACGCCTGGCTCAGTGTTTAATTCCTCTCCAAAGCATTCACTTCACAAAGTGGCAGACAACTTCATTTATGTCTAGCTCAAGTGTTTCCTTGGGCTTACATTCAAGATCCAGGGCTGTACAGGTGGGAGGTGGGGGGGGAGGGGGAGGGGGAGGGGAGGGAGAAGGTGGGAGGAAGGAGGTGGGAGGGGGGAGGTGGTCGAGCATCTTGGACCCCACCTCATTGGAGTCTTTCATATTTTTAGACCTCAGTCCATATACGTGGTCTTACATTCTTCTCTGGCTACAAGGCTTCCTATGGTATATTGGTCTCCACTTCTGAGGTATACTTGAGCATGTGGGAGACCTGCTGTACCCCACTCTCTGGGCCCTGGAACCTCTACTCCTCATTCTTCTTAGTTCATGGATGATGCAGTTGTGGATGGAGGCTTTCCAAAGAGGCCATGGTTAATTTGGGAGCTTCTGGGGAGATGGTTCAGCCAGTGACGTGATTGCTGTATATACATAAAATACCTGACTTCATTCTCCAAACCGTCTGTCAAAAAACCTAATATATATGTAACATCAATTAATGAAAAGGTCATGAACTTGTAAAAGAGTAGGGAGTGATATATGGGAGGGGGTTGGGTGGGAGGAAAGGGAAGGGAGAAATAATGTAATTATATTATAATCTCAAAAAAACAAAAGAAAGAAAGAAAGAAACAAAAGAGCTGTGGTTTGTGCATGTGTTCCTGGCACTGGGGAGGTAGAGAGACAGGATCCCTGGGGCTTGCTGGCCAGCTACACTAGCCCACTCAGGGGGCTCCAGGCCAATGAGAGACCTTGTACTGGCTAGTTTTACATCAGCTTGACATAAGATGGAATGATCAGAGAGGAAGGAGCATCATTTGAAAAGTATCTCCATAAGATTGGGCTATAGGCAAGCCTGTAGAGCATTTTCTTAATTAGCCACTGATGGGGAGGACACAGACCATTGTGGGTAGAGCCACTTCTGGACTAGTGGTTTGAGGTTCTACAAGAAAGTAGACCAAGCAGGACATAATGAGAAAGCCAGTAGACCACTCTCCTTCATGCCCTCTGTATCAGTTCCTGCCTCCAGGTTCCTGCCCTATTTCAGTTCCTGTCCTGACTTCCTTTGATGATGAATAGTGATGTGGAAGTGTTAAAAGGTTCAGGCATTACGTTTGCCTGGCCCTGTTACCTAGCAGAATTCACTCAGGCAGTACCCTGGTCAGGCCAGGGTTCCATGGGAACTAAGTCTGCATGCAGGTGTAAAGCGTCCTTAAAAGACAGACCCCTGCCCACTTATGCTCTCTTCTATTGCTCTCTTCTCTTACTGTCTCTCTTACCTTCCTGTCTCTCTCTTACACTCTCTCTGGTCTCTCCCCCTCCCCCATTTTAATAAACTATGGTTAATGTACTCTCTACAGTTCGTTTTCCTTAGCGCCGCTTTCCATCTCAGGGGTTCATTTTTTCTAATTTTTAAACTTTTACAAAATAACATTTTTGGTATCATCTTCCCCTCAAGTGCCAGGACCTAAGAAAAAATTTTTTTTCTAAACTTAACCTTGTCCTCTACTCTGCTAACATCTTTCCAGGTCTAAGAGGCACCAAAGAGTTTCATTCAGCCTGGACTGTGATGGAGCAACCAGTTACCCCAGGAAGCCCAGGATGTGGCAGCACCCTAGTTTTCTCAGGTCCCCCAAAGATGGTCAATGCTCCCCAGGTCAGCAGGAAGTGAATTTGAGAACTCAACGTCCTTATTCCCTAACCTGTCATGTCTAACACCTCACCTTTTTAAATAATAAGTAAAGGTGGGAACGAAAGGTTCAGGCATTAATGCTGACCTGCTCATACCTCTTTAAGAGATAGGTCCTGCCCCCTGACAATGGGTGGGGCATGCACAGTTACAGGCCCTATCATAGTACGGACCTGTGTGAGGACTGCACATCATGAGGGTCCCCTTTTAAGCCCCCAACCTCATCCCTCTGCTCTCTCTGTCTCCCCTCTGTTTCCGGTGGTCGACCACTCACTCCCCCTCTCTCCTCTCTCCTCTCTGCCCTGTTCTTGTCTCCTCTCCTCCCACCTCTAATAAACTTTATGTTTAATGAACCCTCCATGGTTCATGTTCCATTGCGCTGGTGCCTGCCCCATCTTGAGGCTTCATTTTTCTAATTTTTAAACTTTTACAAAATAACAAGTGTAAGCCAAATAAACCCTTTCCTCCCCAAGTTGCTTGACATGGTGTTTCACCACAGCAATAGAAAACCTAACTAAGACATACACTGTCTCCAAAAGCAAAGTGGATGACTGTAGACAGAAGTTTCTGTCCCTCTCAGTCCTGCAGTCATTTAGTCCCAAATAAACACACAGAGGCTTATATTAATATAAACTGTTTGGCCAATGGCTCGGGCTTCTTTCTTACGAGCTCTTAAAACTTAAATGAACCCATAATTCTTATCTATGTTTAGCCACATGGCTTGGCACCTTTTCTCAGGCATTCTCATCTTGCTTCCTCTGTGTCTAACTGCGTCTCTCCACCTTCTTCTTCCCAGCATTCTCCTTGTCTGGTAGTCCTGCCTATACTTCTTGCCTGGCTACTGGCCAATTAGTGTTTTATTAAACCAATATGAGTGACAAATCTTTACAGTGGACAAGAAAATTATCCTACATCAGATAATTCCTTTAAAACAACACCTGGAAGTGTCCTCTGGCCTTTACATGTACACACACACACACACACACACACACACACACACACACACACACCCCTCTGGACTGTTTGTCTTTCTATTATGACAAAGAATCTGAATAAAAACAATTAAGAAAGTTGAGGGTATATGTTGGATTGGTCTTAAGAAGGACTGGCAGGAGCATGGCCCCCACAGACTATCGTGTCTGCAACCAGGAAGTAGAAAGAGGACAGGAAGTGGGATGGGGACATAAAACCTTAATGGCTGCCCTCAGTGGCTAACTTCCTCCAGCGAGGCTCCACCTCCTAAAGATTCTTAAAACAATCTTTTAAAACAGTGCCACCTGCTGGGGCCAAGTGTTAAAATACATGAGCCTGTGGGGGACACTTAACATTCAAACCATACTACCTCTTAGGTCCCAAACTGATGCACGGACTCACAGAGGTAATAAAAACCGATTTATTAAGAGGTGCTATGGAAAGACAAAACTCACGAATACAGAACAAAGCAGAAGCTGCTACTGATGCAGCCATAGCGGATCCCATGAAGCCTCTCTGCTGCTTGGTGTTCCACCATGCCAAGCACAAGCCTGACCAAAAGAGAGTGAGTATGCTTTCTCTCAGGCTTATTCATCCTTCACATAGCACCCCAAAACTATTAGCAGAATGAATTCCCTTAACACTAAACTCCAAAAGGCAGTTGCTGTAGAAGGATTTCCGGCAGCAATCCTTAGAAACACCTGTGGCTACATATCAAAGGCCAGGCTTACCTCCAGGTTCCTCCAGTCCCTATTAACATGCCCCTGTTATGAATATCAAAGCCCCCATGTTGGCCTTTTGGCTCTTCTCAGCCCCCCCCACCATTCTGGATTTCATGCTGTTCCAAATTCCTTCCCCCCACCTGCAACTACCTGATTCTCCCCTCCCTCACTGGCTCTTCTCTCTCCACTCTTTTCTGGCTTCCTGAGATAGCCCTGGCTATGACCAGTCCACCTCCCCTCTCTGCCTCCCTGAGAGGTAGCCGTGGTTGCTTTGGACTCCCCCAGATATCTCTGGCTATCCTCTCTTTCATTTTTATAGTAAACCTTTTCTTTCAAATGCAACCGTGGAACAGTTAGTTTGGCAGTTTCATGGTGCCCTCGCTTACAATCCTGTGCTTCACTGCGAGGCTGGCTTGGGATGATACATGTGTGTTCACAGACTGGGTCTGATGATGCCTCCATACTCAATTTCTAGTTGAAAATGAGCCTAACAAGAGGATTGTTTTTTCTCGTCACACAACTTTTTTTTTTTTTATGTTGACTGTATTTTATACTCACAAAACACCAGAGTGGGGACAACATTATTCCAACACAATAACTCATTGTTGTACAGCCTTATAAGCAGCATTGTGCTTTACTACCCCACACCCCCATTTGGGAGTCATAAACACCTCGAGAGCCAGGCAGGATACATATTAGTTATCCCTGTGAACTGAAACTCTCGTCTCCAGTTCAGCAGACATTCAGTTTCTTGGTATTTGAGTTCCATGAATAATTCTTTTCTAGTTGGGCAGTATGTGGTCTTCTGGGAATAGCTAGCTGGACTTACTCTGGATAGCTGGAGAAATGAATACTGTCCCTCATGTCCTGCAGTTCCAGGGCAAATCCTTCTTGAATATTCTTTGCCCAGGTCACGGAGATGAGAAAAGTATTTACAGGACCCAAAATGATGGTCAGTGTATCAGAGTTAGCAAGGAACTTTTAAAGAATAGCACATGTCCAGATCCCAATACAGAGAATTGCTTCTGATTGTCTGATTTTTAATGAATTGATTTTCATTTCTTCCTGTTAGTGTCATTATTATTACTGTTATTACCATAGTGTGTATAATAATATATATACTAATGTGTGCCTGTGGGTCAGATGACAGATCAGAGGACAACTTTCAAGCATAGGTCCTGTCTTAGGCTTTCTATTGTTGTGAAGCATAGCAACCCATTAAAAGGAAAATATTTCATTGGGTAGTTTACAGTTTCCTGGGGCATGGCAGTGTGCAGGCAGACATGATGCTAGAGAAGAAGCTGAGAATGAAGAAGGAGCTACATTCTGACCTGCAGACAACAGGAAGTGAATTGAACTAGGCATAACTTGAGCACAGGAGACCTCAAAGCCCACCCCCACAGTGATACACTTCCTCCAACAAGGTCAGACCTACTACTTCAACAAGGCCACATCTCCTAACAATGCTACTCCCTATGAGCTTATGGGGGCCAATTACATCGAAACCACCACAGGTCCTCTCCTTACTCTTTGTTGAGGCAGGTTCTCTCTGTTGTTTTGTTAGACCCCCGAAAACTCAAGTATCCGGGGTCCCAGGCCACGTTCCTGGTCACCCCAATCACCAGGCGGATTCGAAAGCTTGCTACAAACTGCACGAGGCTTTATTGTAATTTAACGAGCTAACCCCATGTTAGCTCAGATCTTTCACCCACCCGCCATGGCGGATGGCCAGAAAAGATGGCTCCTAGGGGCTCCCGAAAGATCTTATAGGGCAGCGTAAGGGGAGTGTCTAGGGGTAAGCACAGGCTCACGATTGGTGTGCCTCCAGGCTTGGAGGGCTTGCCCTGTGTTGATTGGTCATCTGGTTGTTATGGCCCATAGGCCCTCCCAGGGTGGTTGCTATGTTCTCTACATCATTGCTGTGCGCTTGTCTGTAAAGCACATCCAGAGCCATAAAGCATAGTGCCACCAGCTAACTCCCGATTGGTTCCTTGTCACAAGACAGGAATCTGACTTTCTAGTGTCTAGGGCAAGGTCATAGAAGCACATGTTCGGCCGTTATGGCTGCCAAAAGGGAAGCTGGTTTCTTCATTCCCCCATTTTCTTTTTTGGAAATTCCAATCATGGAATTGCTGTCTCTCTAGCATCCCCATCAGGGAGTTATAGATATTGGCATCCCCACACAAGGGAGTTCCTTTTGACTTAGCATTTTAACCAGGGAAAATGGGCGCCGAAATTCTTTTCCAAACTGCTTCCTGCTGACTTTGGGACGAAGTTAGGGACCCAGAAGGTTGAAATGCTAGTCAAAAGCAAAAAGGAATTTAGGCAATGGGGAATTCATCAGGGGCTACTGGTTAGCAGACACTGTTGCAGAGACAGGGGATGTCCGTATCAGCTGGACTGGTTCACATCCACAGCAAGTCTAGGGCTCGCAGTCTACTTAGAACAGCCTGTAGTCAGCAACTGATACTCAGATGTCTGCCAGAAGCAGAAACCTGTTTAAGACATGTTTAAACTAGGAACAGAGGTTAAAACTTATTTACTGAAGCCCACAGTGCAGAAAAAGCAGATATCTGGATATCTGTTCAAACAGCAAGAACATGTTTATAACTTTGAGTCCTAGCAAAAACTACAGAATTGGGCTATAAGCATGTACATTTTTCTTCTGTCCAGAGAGCCAGGTATGGATTGGACAGAGGTGCCTTTGGCCTGATGAAAAGCCCTTTAAGTTTGTACTTAGATGACAACCAAAATAAACTTAAAAACCTTGAGCTTGTGCCTGAACAAATAGGTAGTCACTACTTTATCAGCTAACATAGTGACTAGTCTATAGTGGATCTGACTGCCTGATGCTGTCAAGCTGACAACCAGTAATATTTCAGAGATCTGAGAAGGGTATATTTTATCCGAATCTACTAAAAAGTGACAGAAGCCAGTTAGAAGCCAGTCTATATACAGTTAGCCATACCCAAGTTTCTCCATTACCGCTGGAGGCAGCTGTCTCAAAGAACAGCAATCTTCACCAGGCCTATACTGTGAGAGTTTTTTTTTTTTTCCTCTCTGTGGAAGAGGGACATGGAAAAGACTGACCTTGTTTTGTCTAGGCAAAGTGGGTGCAATCAATTTTCCAGTGTCCAGCAGCTTTGTCCACAGTCTCGGCTAGGTCCTGGCAGGCGGCAAGTATCACATCTGAGCATCTCACTCACTGGTCCAGGTGCAGGAACTGGGTTGCCTCATAATCTTCTTTGGAGACTTTGGGTCACTGTCAGGATCTGGCAGTCTGTCTGACATTATAAACTTTAAAGATAACAATTTAAATGCCATATTCTGAAGATCTCTGAAGCATTAGAGGTCTGTTTGTCTGTTTTAGTCACTTGCCTTAAGCATACAAGAAGCACACAGGTGGCTAGGTAAAGTCTTATTTCTGCAATTAATTTTTAGTCTGACTGTAACTGGTTTTAACTTAGTAAAATATTTGGAACTTGGCACAGCTGAACTTAAAACTGCATAGAGCTATCTTATATTCCTTAAACAGTAGCTTAACTTCTTTCTGAGGCAGGGTTTTTCTGTGACTTTGGAGCCTGTCCTGGAATTCGATCTGCCGGACCAGTCAGGCCTTGAACTCATAAAGATCCATGTGCCTCTTACTCCCGAGTGCTGGGATTAAAGGCGTGTGCCACCAACGCCCTAAACTTAAAGGCGTGTGCCATCTACACCCTGAGCTTAAAGGTGTGTGCTACCAACATCCTAAACTTAACTTCTAAAAACATAAACTGTAACATCTTATAATAGATCAGCATCTTTCACAAAACAAGAACTTTACATTGTCAGGCTTTGCTTAAAAATAATTCTAAATTGAAGCTCTTTAAGTACAAACATTAATAAAAACAAACATTTGAAAAACTGGTTTTAAAAAGAAATTTAAATTCCCTTAAGGTCTTTCTGTAATATATAGAAGCATTAATATTTTAAATCTTAACTGAAAAACTTGTTTCTAAGATGGTACCTCTAATTTCCATGTGGTCACCTTTAGTCAAGATGGCGGTTTAAGTATCCTTTTTTTAACTTCAGCAAAATGGCGACCAGTCAGCCATGTGACCAGTTCGCCATGTGGCTGGTTACCAGGAAACAGAACATTTTAAAACAAGTATACATAAATTACTTGAGAAATAAACATGACTTTTAAAAACACAATTAGCTTAATATGGTTAAAATTTTAACTTATATTACCATTTTTAAAATTTGATATTTGTAGACATGAGAAACCATAGCACAGTTTACAGTTTACATTTTTCTCTGACTTGTAACAACCTTTTCTCTGACCTTTTACGACTTGCTTTAACCCTCTATAACTTTTTGTAACAATCGTTTCTCTGCCTCTGTCCTTCTATGACTTGCTTTAACTCTCTATAACCTTTTAGTTCATTTCTCTGACTTTCTTAGACATTCTTAGACAAATTTCCTTTTTTTCTTTTTCTCTTTATTACTTAAGTCTCCTACACTTTTTTCTCATTTTTCAGTCAACATAAAAATTTTATTAAAGTCCCTTTTACAGTTCTTAATAACTTTAAGGCCTTTTTTTTTTTTTTTTTTTTTAAAGTTCGGATCAGGCCAGATAAGTTCATACATCCCAGCTCCATGTGCTCAAGGCAGAGAGACCTGGGGTGGGGGTGCTGCTCGTAACCCCAGACCCTTGGCCAATCCAGGGGTGGGAAAAAGACCCCTACGGCCCCCCTGCATACCATGTGTGTGGAGCACAGAAAGACGGGTAGCCAGGCAGATGGCGGCCTTGCAGCCATGTTTCCTCAGAGCAGGGAAACACCCGAGACAGCAGCTGGGGCAGAAACAGCCCCATTGGGCATGCCTCAGACCCGCAGGTGGGGATAGAAAGGGGGTGGCATGGTGGATCCTGAATTGAAAACCAATGATGATAACACAGAATAGACAGGAATGAATAGACGCCAACCCAATCTGCCAGTGCCACTTATAAGGCAGTGGCGCCGGGAAGACGGGCAGCAGAACCCCGCCGCTAACTGAGGCGGGTCCAAGTGTCCTTGGCCTGCGTCCGTACCTTCTGGGTCCTGGGTGTCCTTAGAGCAGCAGTCTGTCCTCCGGGCGCATCTGCCAATCACAGTTGAGGTGGCGCCATGTGCTCAGAGCATCAAGAAAAGACCCCTGACCCCCTGACCATGCATGCCATGTGCGTGAGCAGTAGGGACAGAAAGAGATGCTTAACAAACACACAACACAAATATGAAACGTGGACAGACATTAGACAGGACAAACCAAGGCAAAGAAATGGTGCCCCAAACCAAAATTACAAACAACCCTTGGACTTTCATCCAGGGCGGAACCAAGGATTCCAGAAACACGTCTGTTTCTGGGCCCGAGAGTCTTACCCTATGGTTCAAATCAAAAGACCCTCGGACTTTCGTCCAGGGCGGGACTTCATGCTCTCAAAACACGTCTATTTCCCCATCAAGTCCAAATTCCAAATAATACAAATTACAAATTCTGCGCAGACCAAATTCAAGTCATGGCACCAAACCAACAAAACAGCAAGAGACATAACAAGCAAACACATAGCAAACATTAAACATATAAGTTGAGAGCTCGAATTATCTTACCTCCAAGATCAAATCCACTCAGGTTAAGGGTGGTCGCAAATCACGGACGAGCCCCCAAATGTTAGACCCCCAAAAACTCAAGTATCCGGGGTCCCAGGCCACGTTCGCGGTCACCCCAATCACCAGGCGGATTCGAAAGCTTGCTACAAACTGCACGAGGCTTTATTGTAATTTAACGAGCTAACCCCATGTTAGCTCAGATCTTTCACCCACCCGCCATGGCGGATGGCCAGAAAAGATGGCTCCTAGGGGCTCCCGAAAGATCTTATAGGGCAGCGTAAGGGGAGTGTCTAGGGGTAAGCACAGGCTCACGATTGGTGTGCCTCCAGGCTTGGAGGGCTTGCCCTGTGTTGATTGGTCAACTGGTTGTTATGGCCCATAGGCCCTCCCAGGGTGGTTGCTATGTTCTCTACATCATTGCTGTGCGCTTGTCTGTAAAGCACATCCAGAGCCATAAAGCATAGTGCCACCAGCTAACTCCCGATTGGTTCCTTGTCACGAGACAGGAATCTGACTTTCTAGTGTCTAGGGCAAGGTCATAGAAGCACATGTTCGGCCGTTATGGCTGCCAAAAGGGAAGCTGATTCCTTCAGTTTCTGTGTCTTCTAGGCTGCCTAGTGAGTTTCTGTTTGATTCTATTGTCTCCACTCTATAGAAGTGTCGGGGTTATAAAGCATGTTACCACATCTAGCTCTTTACTGTGTTCCAAGGACCCAACCTGGTCATCAAGCTTGTGTGGCAAGCACTTTCACCTGCTGAGCCATCTCCTTGGCCCTGTTGATGTTATTTTTAAGCTCTGCAGGTGATACTTACACATATACACTAGTGTGTGTGTGTGTGTGTGTGTGTGTGTGTGTGTGTGTGTGTGTGTTGGCTATCAACTTAATGGGATATGGAATCAATAGGCCTCTTGGAAAGTCTGATGGCATTTCCAAGAAGGATGAACTAAGGTAAGAAAACCTCAGTGGTAAAGCATCTGCCCAGAATCCTCCAGTGAGGGGCTGGAGGTGTAGCTCAGTGGTAAAACACCTGTCTAGCATCCCCCCATGAGGTCTGGGAGTGTGGCTCAGTGGTAGAGCACCTTCCTAGAATCCCCCAGTCAGGGGCTGGGGTGTGGCTCAGTGGTAGAGCCCCTGCCTAGAATCCCCCAGTGAGGGGCTGGGGTGTGGCTCAGTGGTAGAGCACCTTCCTAGAATCCCTCAGTAAGCAGATGGGGGTGTGGCCCAGTGGTAGAGTACCTGTCTAGAATCCTCCAGGGAGCAGTTGGAGGTGTAGTTTAACACTAGAGCACCTGCTGTGAGAATCTCCAGTGAGTGTCTGGGGCATGGTTCCTAATAAGTACAACCCAGTTCCTATCTGTAGTACTGGAAAAAAATTAGTCTCTTTCTAATTTGAAAAAAAAAAAAAGCAAACTTTGAATTAACAGCTTTTTTTTTTTTTTAGTATTTGTGAATGAAATCTATTGAAACTCTTCAAATGAATTATTCATGCAGTTTTTCTACATATAGAGAGAATGATAACCTTTTGTTATTTCTCCCTTAGAATCCTAGTTAGATTTTGTTTCTGGTCCAGTGGGAAGCAGATACTCATGATCTTTTAGAGAGGAGGTTAATAATTCAATATAATTCCTCATGGACACACCCATACAAATGCATCATTGTTAATATTTTATAAGGTTTAGAGATGGAAATGACATACAGCATCTTCTTTTGCCATCATGTTGTCTGGAGAAAGCAAAGGCTCTTTAGCCAATCAAGAAAACCACCGGAGCTCTTTGCAAATTATACTGAAGCATGACTACTCAATATAGACAGTGTCATGTTTTTCTCTGTTGGGTTTCTCATCTTCAATGGGCTTATAAGCATATTTGCATTTCACTGGATGTGTAAAAATTCTGCTGATGTTGCTGTTACAGCCGAACCTAAATTGTCATCTATTTTAAATCTTTGATGTTTTTAAAAATGAAATCCACCAGATAATGATTGATTTGAACTTGACTGAGAACTTCTGACTAATTTTGGATTTTTTTCTGTTCACCAAGAAAAGCAGTAAGAGAGAAAGAATGACTTTGGTGTCCCTGCCTTGGGTCACTCAGTGGATGGAGAAGGAAAACAATGAGTTTGGTCAGAGAGTCTGGAATTTCTGGTGTTAGGAAGCATTTTCAGGGAGAATTTGAAGCTAATAATGATGTGGATATAACCCGTAACCCTGGTGCTTCAGAGATGAAGTAGGAGCAGGAGCAGGAGTTCAAGGTCATCCCACATAGCAAGTTCCACAAGACTAGCCTGGGCTACATGAGGGCCTGTCTCTCAGAAAAGAATGGGAGGGATATGTTATATTGCTATACCCCCTGAATTGAAACATGACCTCCTGAGGCTTGAAGGGAGACTCAGATGACTAAGGAAATTTACAAAGCTCAGGAAACTCCTGGAATTTACAAGATTCACAAGGCTCCCTCCCCAAGGTTTTATAAGCAATAAGCCTTTGTTAGGGAGGAAATTTTTTTGTGAAGCTGCCTGCAAATTGTGCAGGGAGCTTCAGGGATGTAGACTTTGTGAGTTGCCACCCATTCTGGGGTGGGTCTTTTGGTGCCACAGCCACCTTTAACTCACTCATGCTCCTGAAAGTCACCTCAGCACACTCACTGGCTCATGAAGCTGGCCTTATATGGGGTTCATTCTTTGGTCTATCAGTGCCTTATTTTGGGTGGATTGATGTTTCTTCATGTTTTCAGAGGAAGTCACATGCAGGAGACATGGACTTGGGCATCACTAATAAAGAAATTGTGAAAGCCAAAGCTTTTGGAAGTGGGTAAGGAATCATTGAGGGAAATCAGTGAATCATCTAGACAGAACAGAAGGGAGACCACAGTGAATCCCTACAGAATCTTAGGTAAGTAGAGATGTACAACATCAAGAGAAGACTTAGACCATTGCCAAAGGGTAGGAAGAAAAGCCAGGGAAGCCACTGAGCCTCCAGGAGGTTCAGTGCTGTTAAATGCTTCATAGGGACAGAGGTAGAAGGCAGGTAGACCCCTGGGATAAAATAGGTAGGGATGAGGGGCCCTTGGTTAGGAATGGAATTTGTACCCTCTGTGACATAGGCCAAAGACTAAAAACAATCTTCTTCCTAAAATCCACCTTCTTCTTCCTCCTTCATTGTCATCATCTTCATCATTGTTGTCTTCAATTTAAACTACATTTATTTATTTGACTGTTTATTTATGTACATATCCATCTATTATGTGCCAGTCAGAGCCAGAGAGCATGGCTCAGTGGTAGAGAACCTGCCTGGAATCCCCCAGTGAAGGGCTAATAGTGGAAGCTCTCCTCCCACTCTGTGGGTTCTGGGGATTGAATTCACAAAGACCAGTCTGGTGTCTGGAACTATACTTGGAAAACTTCAGCTTGCAAGTTCATGATTAAAAACCAAGGGATATACAATTAATTCACTGCCCTCTTGGCTCTGAGACAACCAAAAGCTTATACCTCTTTCCCTCTGTCACACATCCCACTGTGTAGCATCAGGGGCAGTAGAGGTGGTATGAAGCCACAGGCCTAAATGAGAATCTTTCCTGGTTTGGCAGGTTCCCTCCTGATTGGTTCTTACTCTTTCATCTAATTAACATATACTTGAAACAATCAAAAACCCACCTTCCTCATTTGAAGCACACAAGACACATTCTCTTTGTTGGCAAGCCACTTTTGGGTCTCCTCTCCATTGCAATGAACTTTCTTTTATGATTAATAAAATCCCTCTTGGGGTTGGAGAGCTGGCTCAGCAGCTAAGAGCCTGGCTGCTCTTTCAGAGGACCCAGGTTCAATTCCCAGCACCCAAGTCAGACAGCTCACAACCACCTGGAACTCCAACTCCAGTGGATCCAAGTCCCACTTCTGGTCCTAGATGGACACCTGGCACTCAAAACCCCATGTCCGTACTTGAATACACACAATTAAAAAATAAAACTTTAAATTAAATATAAAAGGCTCTTTCTTTGGCTCACTCCTCTTGGTTGTTGCTTATATACTTTATTCTTCTTGGTTGTGAGACAAGAATCCCAAGGGGAAGAAAATCTGTAAGGACAGATTGCAGGGGGCCAGAGGTTGGGAATGGTCGATTGGCTCAGATTGTCCTGTTTCAACCAAATGATCAGGGTTGAGAAAGGAAAAGAGCAACTGTGCCGTGAGGAGACTTGGTCATTTGCTGAGGTGAGAGGGTGGAGATGGAGCAGGGCAGAGGAAGCTAAAATAAAGATAGATTAGCAAGTAGATGGGATTGAGGAGTAGGATGGAGCATCTGAACCCCATCCTCTGTTCCCAGATCGTGGGTGTACACTGGCCTATGTGAAGAAGCCAGGACACCATGGTTCTTCCTGTTTTAAAAAATGAAGCATGATGCTGGGGAAGATAGGTTAGTTGGTAAAGTGCTTGCCTTGCAAGCAGAAGGATCAGAGCCAGATCCTCAAACTCATGCAAAGGAGCAGGATATGTGGAGCTGGCAAGTTGGTTCAGTGGTTAAGAGTATGTTGTGATCTGTCAGGGCACTGGTTTTGGTTCTTAGCACTAAGTCAGGTGACTCACTACAGCCAATAACTCTAGTTTTGGGTGACCACACACCCTCTTCTGGCCGCCAATGAACCTGTATGTATATGTGCATAAACACAATTAATAATAGATATATATGTAAATATATCGTGTATATATGTGTACATACACATATATGTATATACACACCCTCCTATCTATATACATACATGTTTTTTTAAAGTAAGAGGCTATGGTGGTGTGTACTTGTAATGCTAATGTTGGGGAGACAGAGCCAGCAGATCTCTGGGGATCACTGACCAACCAACTTAGCCTAGTTGTCAAGTTCCAGGCCAGTGAGAGACTCTGCCTGAACAACAACAACAAACAACAAATCAGACAATTTGGATGACGTCTGAGGAACAACACTTGAGTTCCTCTGGCCTCCACATCCAAGCACATACCACCCACTCACACCTGAACACACCCATATGCAAGTTGAATCATGACATTTCCACAGACAAAGAGTTGATGTTCCATCCCACTGAGATAATTGCCATGGCAATCAGAAATTATTTAGTGGCTATGAAACCAGGCCATAAGCCTGAACCCCACTCAGAATCCGATTGCCATGCTCACGGCCATGGGTCTTGCCTGTCTTTGGTCCTGAGAGCAATGCTTTCACACCAGCATTGCTCAAAATGCTGAAGGAGCCTCACCTCATCCAGCTGTGGCATCGATTGTTCCTCTCGGCCTCACACCTGCCAATAGCCCAAGGCGTGCTCAGCAGGCTGCTAATGTCTGCGTGCTTGGTGTAAGGTTCCCAAAGCATCTTCAACAGCTTCCTAGCAGTCCCAGGGCTGAATCAATGAGGAACCCCCACAGAATACTGAGTATACTGGAAGATAGACAGTCAAAGGACAGGGGGGTGGGTGCTTGTGGGTAGACAAGGTCTCTGGCTGGGACACTGGGGGACTGCTTTGCTTTTCCTGGGAGGATGCTGTGAAAAGTACAGATAACGGACCTGGGAGCTTTATGCTTATTTTTTTCCTTTTTCATGTGTATATGGTACACATGTTTGGGTACACATGTGGGTGTGTGTATGTGTGTGTGTGTGTGTGTGTGTGTGTGTGTAGAGTGGAGGAGGTTAAGAATCATCCTTAACTGATCACTCTTCTACATTATTCATTGAAGCAGGATCTCTCAATCAAACTCATTGATATAACTAGTCTTACTAGCCAGCTTGCTCTGGGCTGGAATTACAGGTGGGTTTCTGTAATTACAGGTCTGCCTGGCATCTACATGGGTTCCAAGGATCCAAACTATGGCCTTCATACATGCACTTTAAGACCTGGGTCATCTCCTCAGTCCAGGAGATGATTCTCTGCCTCACAGGGACCAGCATGTGTATGTTCTGTCAGGGTGGGTTATGTGGCCAGGGATGATTAAGGATGGATTCAAGGATCAGGGCTGAGAATGTAACTCACTTGGTAGTGTGTTTGCCTTGCATACACAAGCCCCAGGGTTCATTCCCGAGCACTAGAGGGAAAAAGATGGCACAAACCTGACTACATAGTAAGCCACACTAGCTGATATCTACACTAAAACACTTACCAATTGGGTTGTAACTTCTGATTTCTTTCTTAGGTCTCGACTGGAAAGATGGGTGAGGGGGTTCATGCCCATAATGCCAGCATTTGGAAGGTGAAGAAGGAAGATCTTAATTTCAAGACCACCCTGGGCATATGCATGATCCTGTCTCAAATAAAACAAATGAAAATTAAATAATAATAATAATAATAATAATAATAATAATAATAATAATGAAATAAAGGCTGGGGAGGTGGGTCAGTGGGCAAAGTGCTATGAAAGCATGAAGGCCTGAGTTCAGATCCTCAGAACTCAAATGAAAAAGATGGGTGTTGGGGTATGTGTCTGAAACCTCAGAGACAGGGGTGAGACAGAGAGAGGAGGGTCCCTGGGACTCACTGGCCGTAGGGGAACCTATAGCCACACCTGCTTAGGGGCTGGCTACAGGTCTGCCTAACTATGCCTGCGAGGGCATGATCAGGGTGATGTAGAATGAGAGGTTCAGGGCTGCATTTCATTTTCGGTTTTCCTTTTCGGCTTGCTGTACAGACTGCTGCCACGCCGGCTGGCTAGGTTGTTCTGTAAGTAAGGCTTTTCCCTATTAAATACCCTTATATTTCTACTTGGCTCCATATTGGTAATTTCCCACTTTATTGGCCAGACAGTCCAACTGAAGAGCTGTGTTCAAGGTTCAAAGAACACCCCTATTTTAGAAAAAAAGTGACCCAGTAAGATAGAAGATGCTGGGTGTTGATAGATTTCTGGTTTCCACACGTATATTCACACATGTGCCCATGTGTATGCTGGCATGTACACACACACACACACACACACACACACACACACACACACACACACACACAAACAAGCTGTGCTTGATGGTGCAGTCCTGGGGAAACAGAATTGAAGAGACATGAATTCAAGGCCAGCTTGGGCAACTTAGTGACAGTTTGCCTCAAGAAAAAAAGGTATATATAAAAGACAAATAAAAAAGGATAACGTGCTGGACTCAGCCTCTCATACACCGATGTCAGTGTGAATGTCCTATGCAGGACGTGGTTGCCATTAGTTCTCTTCACTAGAGCCTTCACTTTGAAAACTGACTTTGCTTTTCTGGCAAGACTTTTCAAAAATAAAGTTACAGGTAACACGTCTGGTGGGACCTGTGAGATGGTTCAGAAGGCATGAGCACGTGTTCATCTTTCAGAGGTCCAGACTTTGGTTCCAAGTACCCTTATTAGGTTGCTCACAGTAGCCTGTAAATCCAGATCCAGGGCATCTGGAGTCCCCTTCTGGCTTTGGCACCTATACACACATGTATATTCGTGGACACACACACTCACACACATGCACACTTCCAGAAATCTTTTTAAGAATTGACCACTTTGGGGACTTTTAAAGACAGCAGACTATGTCTAGACTATGACTTTTCTAAATGCCAGTCACTCATAAAAAAAAAATCACCAAAAATTTAGAAAAAACTCCCATCTTTTTGACATTTCTTCACTCTCTCAGAAATGCAAGCTTTGGCATTGGTAGAGACTGAAAATGCAGAAAGCTGCTCCTGAGGTTGTCCTGCAGGGACACAAGGTCAGCCACGTTGGTGGCAGTAGATTCTGTGACACTTCTTTTGACTCCAGAAGCTCAGCTTGGCTGTGTCTCTTGGAGAATTCCCATGTTTCTAAGCTCTGGTTTGCAGGGCAGGGTGGCTGCCTCTGCTGTGGATGAAGTTCTATTTACAAAGTCTCCTGGTTGGCTGGAGACATTGCTCAGCCAGGCTGGGCTCACAAACAAAATGACAATGTCTCATGGGGAGTTAACTACCAGCCGTGCCCAATCACTTATTGTTCTTATTGCTGCAAATTCCCAAGGAAAGCAATTTAAGCTAAGAAGGGTCTATTTGGGTCACAGTGTGAGGGCACAGCCCATCATGGCAGGGAAGGCATGGCAGCAGGAGCATGAGGTGGCTGGTCACATGGCAACCACAGTCAGGAAGCAGGGAGGGATGGATGCTGGTGCTCAGCTCACTTTCTCCCTTGTATTCAGTCTAGATCCCAGTCCATGGGATGGGGCTGTCCATAGTTAGGGTGGCTCTTGACACTTCGGTTAACCCCATCTAGAAAGTTCCTCATGGACATGCCTAGAGGTTTATCCCCAATGTCATTTTTTTTCATTTTTTGATTTCATTTCATATTCCAACCACAGTTCTCCCTCCACCCCTCCTCCAACTTGCCCTCTCCCTCCCACCCCCTTACCTCCCCACTAGTCCACCCCCAGTCCACTCCTCCTCATGGGCTCCCATGAGGAGTCAAAATAGTCTGGCAAATAGGTTGGGGCAGGGCCTGGCCTTTCTCCTATGCATTAAGATGGCATCCCACCATAGGGCATCCCAACCTAGGGAATGGGCTCCAACCATAGAGAATGGGTTCTAACAAGCTAGCTCATGTACCAGAGTTATGTCATGTTCCTACTGCCACTGAACATGGCACCCCAATGTCATTCTTAATTCAGTTAACAACGAAGATTGACTGTCACAGATGCCACACACAGACAAGGAACACTAACATTTTTTTCCAGGCCTTCTAAAGACAAACTATTTATTCCTTTCCTATGAGTCTGCAAGAGCACAGAAACATTAGATACTCTTGTCTTTTTGTCTGTTTATTTGTTTTGGTTTTATCGATTTTGAGGCAGCATCTCACTGTCAAGCCCTAGGCAGTCTGGAAATAATGTAGACCAGGCTGGCCTCGAACTCACAGAGATCCTCCAGCTTCTGCCTTCTGAGTGCTGGATTTTAAAGTGGATGACACCACACCCAGCCAACACTGATGCTCACAGAGCCCAAGAAGCAGCAATTGGTTAAAACAAATAAACAAAAGAACCCGAAAATCTCAGGGTGATATGTCTTCATATAAATGGATCTTCTCCTCTCCAATCTATATTTATTGTTGAAGCAATACTATAATAGCATCAAGGTTATAAAAGCTAGAAGTAGTCAACCTGTAGTATCTTTATCTGAACATAATTATGACGAATACCACAAGCATGTCTCTTAGTAATAAATCTCTGCCCACTTTGCTGGAGATTTTCTATGAGTCTATTTTTGAGAAGAGGCAGTTTTAAGATTACCGCAATGTCTTGCCAGAAGGAGTGGTTTGTGGATTAGATGCTGCCTAATTCACATTCTGAATATGAGTGGCATTAGGTGATGCTTTTTTTGGTGTGTGCCTCTCTCTCTCTCTCTCTCTCTCTCTCTCTCTCTCTCTCTCTCTCTCTCTCTGTGTGTGTGTGTGTGTGTGTGTGTATACACACGTGTGCTCAGGTACACATGCACTTGTGTGTGTATGCATGCATGTGGAGGCCAGAGAACATTTAAAACTTTGTTTTATGCATATAAGTGTTTTGCCTACATGCACCATATATATGAAGTGCACTTGGAAGCCAGAAGATGGTGTTGGATCTTTTGGACTAGAGTTATAGACAGTTGTGAAATTCTGTGTATGATGGGAACTGAACCCAGGTCCTCTGCAAGAATAGCCAGTGCTCTTAACTGCTGAGTCACCTATCCAGCCCCAGGATAACTTTTTTGGGGAGGGGAGCATGACTTACTTCTTAACAACACTGTAGTTTTGTTATGCAGTCATTTCAGTATCCACCACTGTAGCTTTGTGTGAGAGATTATTTGTTGAATTTCATCATGTTTTATTTATTTGTGTGTATAACAGCGGCACACACATCTGTTGTGGCTTGCACGTAGAGGTCAAAGGAGAGTTTGTGGAGTCAATTGTCTCCTCCCAACATGTGGGGCTTAGGGATCAAACTCACAGTGCCTTAAGTCACTGAGCTGTCTTGCCAACTGGAGCCTAGTTGTTGAAAAGGTCTTTTTCCTATTGGTGAAAGAGAGGAAATAAAACTCTACTGAAGTTTTTGGCAGTGTCTAACCAATAGCAGTGCAGATCCTGGCTCAACTAAATGTTATACACAGCACCAACTCATTATCTGGCTCATGAAATACTCTGAGAAACAGCCATTCCTTTTGAAGGTTTAGAGAATTGTTGCATTGCCTTATAACATGACTTTCCTCCTAACAGTGACTCTTCTCTGCATGCAGCTAAGGGACAGAAGCACAGTCATTCTAAAATATATGAGGACTGGGGCTGAGAAGATAACTCAATGCCACGCAAGCATGAGGACCTGAGTTCATATCCCCCAGAATCCACACAAAGGCAGGTGTGGTAGGGTACCTTGGAATCCTAATGCTCATAAAGTGAGATAGAAGGCAGAGAAAGGAGAACCTCCACAAGCTCATGGCCAGTTAGCCTAGCATATGCAAGGGGACAGTAGAAGGTGAGAACTACACTCAAGGCTGACCTCTGACCTCCCCACATGTGCCTTGGCATACTCACACTTGCACATCTGCACACACACACACACACACACACACACACACACACACACACACACACACACACGTGCCTATACTCACATATACAATGATTTAAAAAATTAAAATACCTAAGGAGCACATATGTCCCTTAAATATCAAGAATCATAGGCTGGTGTGATGGCTGAGTGGGTAAACGTTCTTAATGCTAAGCTTGATGAGCAAGTTTTACCCCAGGACCTACAGATAGAAGGAGGCACTAATTGAAGAATTTGTCCAACTGACACACACCACACACACACACACACACACACACACACACACACACACACACACACACACTTTTAAAGGGTCACACTTAGCTGAAGAACGGAATGCACCTTCATGTCTCCAGGTATCTCCCAGGGGACCACTGACTGCCGTGTCAGAACAAGGCCCCATTAGGATGCTGTACCACCAAGATGTCTGGGGAAGCATCCATGTCCCTGCCAAGGCTCATCCTTCACCTCTGTCATCTATTTCCCAGACAGGGCTTCTCTGTCTGGCTCAGGGATAGAATATGAATCAGGTCATCCATGGTTTCCTGAATTCATCATCTCTCCTTCAAACTGATGGTATACCTAGGGCCATTGAGTTGAGCTCAAGTCTGGGATCTGTTTTCTAAAGAGATTTTTTTCCAGCTTGGGAAAAATATTTCTTCTAGTCAAAGAGAGACAGGAAGAGTTATGGAAGGGCTTGTTAAATGTGTGAAATCAAGAGGTGGAGGGGGTGGTGGGAAGATTGTTCATTGGGCAACACACCAGCATTAGGGCCTGAGTTCAATCCCCAACAGTCAAGAATGCTGGCTATAGTGGTGAGAGCCTATAATCTCAACACGGAGGGTGCAGAGTCAGGAGCTGGGGCTCACTGGTTGGGCAGTCAACCAAACTGGAGAGCTCTATGCTCATCGGGAGACGCTGTGTTTTAAAATGGGAATACTGATTGAAGACATCTGTTCTTAGCCTCTGACCTTCATGTGCATGTGTACACGTGTGTAACCCCACACATCTGCATGTGGATACCCTCCCCCCATGTATACCGCCACACATGTGCACACTGATACCCCCTGACATGTGCACTCCCACCCATGTGCACACTGGTACCTTCCCCTTAACATGTGTACTCCCATACATGTGGACATGGATACCCTCCCCCTGACATGAACATCCCCACACATGTGCACACAGATACCCCCCCCACACACAAGCTGTGAAAAGGGGATGTACCATGGGGTGGTGGTAGATCACATGTGAGCACTAAGCAATGAGATGTAGTCCAGGAAGTGATACGGGGGATGGTGGGAGATTGGGTCACCAGAGGACATCATGAGTAGTCAGGGCTACCTGCTATGGGGTTTCAGTTTCTCTAGTAATACTCTGTCACCTGAAAGATGGGACAGAGTTAAATTATCTATGAGCTTTCCCAGGTGGGTTGCAGTGTGCTGGGGACAAGGGATTTTAGTCTGAGAAAAAACAGAATCAAAGACCATTCAGTGTACAAGAGGGCAAATAGAGAAATCAAGGAACTAGAAGTTTCCATGTAGCAAAAGAGCACACTGGGATAAGAGGAGGAGGCACAGGTACAGTTTGAACTGAAACACCTCTTCCCATTTGAAGATTTCTTCTCCAGCTCATGGTGCTATTTGGGGAGGCTGTGTAACCTTTTGGTGGTGAGCCTGAGTAGGTCTCTGAGGGTTGCTTTCGAAGGTTGCACCCAGTTTCCAGCCCCTTCTTTATGTTCTGTTTCCTGTTTGCCATGAGGTAAAGTTTCCTCTGCTGAGCTCCTATAGCTGTGATTTCCTGCCCAAGTACATGGGGCTAAGTGACTGTGGACTGACACTCTGAAATTATGATTTAAATAAATTTTCCCTCCTAAGGTGTTCTCTCGGGTATTTTGGCCAAAGCTATGCAAAAGTAACTAGTGCAAGCTGTTACCTGTTATGAATATATAGTCACACACATTTATTTGCATCAAATTTGCATAATGTATATGTGCAATGTATATTTACATACTTTCAATATGTATGTTTGCAAAATACATATTTGCAACATAAATTTGAAAAGTACATATTCATAATATATGTATACAAACATATCCTGTTATTTGTACATTTATATACTTGCATAATATAGACATAATTTGCAATGTTTTTCTGTAAAATGTATATTTATAACATGTACTTATATATGTGCAATATAGGCTGATAAAATATGTCTATTATATGTATATAAATATGTACACCTATATGTTTACAATGTTTATGTTTATTTACAAAATATATACATGTGTATATTGGTGAAATCCTGACTGCATGGCTCTCTGGTAGAGGGCCTGCCTAGAGTCCTCTAGTGAAGGACTGAGGAGTGTAGTTCAGCAGTAGAGTACTTGTGTAGCATTCATAAGTCTTTGGGTTCCATACACAATACTGTAATAAATAAGCAGTAAATAAGCAAATATATTTATTAATCACATTAAACTTGCCGATATGAAATGGAGTTGTTTTTGGTTTAAAACCCATCAAGTTCAGCTGAATGGGAAGAGTTAAAATCAGTGTACGCATGCAGATTTAGGACAGACAAGCTACTCTCCGATGCCTTTAGTGTTGTTTTGGTGACCAAAACATCTGTGTAAACACAGCATTTCTTCATCCAGACATCTGAATCAATAAAGCCAAATGCCTGCTCTCTGGCACCATGGAGAAAACCCTCTTCCAGGCAGTCTGTGTATTGCAAGGCACCCCAGAAGAGTTCTTGTGGCTGAAGGCCCGGGTTGCAAGGTGGGAGTGGGTGGTGGGGAGAGATTCCTGGCAAAGTTGTCTTGGAGCCTGAAGTTTCAACAAATGCTGTTTTCAATTACCCAACTATTTGCCAGCAAACAGATGTTTGACATCACATAGTTATGACATGACAGTACTGGGCTGAGCTTTCCACACAGTCGATGGCAGCATGAAAAAGACCCAGAATGGCCACACTGGAGTATTTGGTGAATGTTCTATGGCTTTTGTCTTCCTCCTTTCCCCCACTTCCTAAAGGCTTCAGCATCTTGTGCCGGCAAAGGAATGTTATTTATGAGGTCCTAGTAGTCCCTCTTTCCCCGTGTCTGCCCTGTTCATCCATCTTCTTGTCAGAGGGTCAGAGATTGAGGAAAGTACCCTCTGTAGACAGTCCTAGAGTATGCACTGAACTCAAAGCTGCCCTCTTCACTGGAAAACGGTACCGGCTGAGAGGTCTTACTGTAAAAAGGAGGCCCAGGCCTGGTGACACAGTCCTGGTAGATTAGCTACTTGGGAGGCTAGATAAGAGGATCATAGTTCAAAGCCTTTCTGGGCTACTGAGTGAGTTCAAGGCCCATATGGACTATAGAGTGAGCTCAAGGCCAGGCTGAGCTATAGCATGAGTTCAAGGCCTGCCTTGGCTACAGGAGTTCAAGGACTTCCAGGGCTTTACAGAATTTTTTTCAAAGCCTGCTTAAGCTATAGAATGAGTTCAAGGCTAGCCTGGGCAACTTTAGCAAGAAGACCCTGTCACAGAATAAGTTGAAGAAAGAAAAAGAGGGCTGGGAGTACAATGCAATGGTAGAATGTCTGCTTAACATGTGTGAGGTACAAGCCAGGCAGTGGTGGTGTACACCTTTAATCTCAGCACTCAGGAGGCAGAGGCAGGCGTATCTCTGTGAGTTTGAGACTAGTCTGGTCTACAAGAGCTAGTTCCAGGACAGCCTCCAAAGTCACAGAGAAACCCTGTTCTATCCATGTGCCTCTCACCTCTGAGCTAAAATACACACAGCCGCTCTAAGAATCGAAGCTTTACATTTTTAGCTCCGATCTGCCAGATTTAAACTGTTAAAAGGAAATCAAATATAGAATCTCAGTGGAGAATCAAAACAAATACAAGAAAAAATGAAACTCCCAGAACCTCTGGGATTGGGTTCTAGAAGGAGAAAGAGAGAGAGAGAGAGAGAGAGAGAGAGAGAGAGAGAGAGAGAGAGAGAGAGTGCATGGGGTCCTCATGAAAGAAGGTTGGGCTTAAACAAGGATGAGGAAAAAGAGAATAAAAGTTAGAGTGGAAATAATGAGGTTGAAAAGCGGAGTCAGGCAGTTTGGTGGTATATTCTTGTTATTCCAGCATCTGGGAAGCAGAGGATTATGAGTTTGACCTGGGTTACATAGTGAGAGTCTGTTTCAGATGTCTTTTAGAATGGTTGTTATAGTCATTTATTTGTTCCTCATTGAGCTTTTGCCATATGGGTGGGAAGAAAATAGAAAGAGTTGGAAGAGAAAAAGAGAGAAATGGGGATTTGTTATGATCACTTGGCATAATGATTAGTTTTAACTGTCAACTTGACATAATCTACAATCAACTGATGAGGGGTCTTGACGAAAGATTGTCCAGACCAGGTGGGCCAGTCTGTGGGGGGATTATTTTGATGATGTTAACTAAGGTGGGAAGAAGACCCAGCCCACTGTGGGTACCACCATTCCCTAGGCAGGGCATCCTGGGCCTGTGAGAAAACAAGATGAATACTAAGCATGCATGCACTCATTTATGGCTTTTTCTTCCTGACTGTGGCTAAAATATGATAGAGTTTGAAACAAAGAGGAGAGGGGAGGGAAAAGAAGAGGAGAGGAGACAGAGAGAGAGACAGAGAGAGAGAGAGAGAGAGAGAGAGAGAGAGAGAGAGAGAGATCAAAGATGGTTCTTGAACTATATCTATAATAAGTTCCCAGAAGTATATGATGTTCCCAAGGGCATGTAGAATTTTAAATCTAAATTTGAAACAAGAGCCCCAATCATATCTCTAAGGGCATCATTAATTTATACTTCTACCCTAGTGTGTGAATCCCACTTTCTTATGTCTCTCTCTCTCTCTCTCTCTCTCTCTCTCTCTCTCTCTCTCTCTCTCTCTCTCTGTGTGTGTGTGTGTGTGTGTGTGTGTGTGTGTGTGTGTGTGTGTGTGTGTGTGTGTGTGTGTTCGAGTACTCAGGTGGGGTTCAGGAGACTACTTGATGGAACTGGTTTATTCCTTCCACCATGAGGGTTCTGGAGATCAAACTCAAGCTGTCAGGCTTGACAGTGAGCACTTGTACCTGCTGTGGTAGTTTGTCTATAATTGGTCCCCATAAGCTCATAGGGAGTGGCACTGTTTGGAAGTGTGGCTTTGTTGGAGTAGATATGGCCTTGTTGGAGGAAGAGTGTCACTGTGGAGCAATCTTTGAGTTCTCATATATGCTCAAAATATCACCCAGTGAGATACACCAGTGTGGCCTGCAAATTGTAAGCCTCTCAGCTATTTCTCCAGCACCATGTCTGCTTGCAAGCCACTGTGTCCCACCATGATGATAATGGACTGAACCTCTTAACTGTAAGTGAGCCACCACAATTAAATGTTTCCTTTGTAAGAGTTGCCATGGTCATGGTGTCTCTTTACAGCAACAGAAACCTGAACTAAGACACCTAATAAACATTTCGCTGGCTTCCTTTTCTGTTTTGATTAGATATTTTTCTTGTTGATTTGGAAGTGCTCCCAAAATGCTTTTAAAAAATAGTCATTTGCATATGTGAACATTTTTTATACTTTGTACCTTTATTTTTAACTCTGTTTATTACATTTATTCATCTTTTCTCTGCTCCTGGGTTTTTTGAATGCCTCAGTAAAGTCTTGCCAGCTTCAAGATTATTAAACAAAATCTTTCTTATAATTGTTTAATTTTTTATTTAAAAAATTTAAAATCCTTCCAAGCATGGTTGTACATCCCTTTAATCTCAGCATTTGGGAGACAGAGCTGGGTAGATCTCTGTGAGGTCAAGGCCATTTTGGTTTACATAGAAAGTTCCAGGAAAGCCAGGGCTACAAAGTAAGATCGTGTCTCAATTTTTAATTCATTTACAGTGATTAAACTAGGCTGATAAGATGGCTACCACATAAAGGCACCTGCTGCCCAGTCAGATGACTTGTGCATTTAGTATCCAGGATCATAGGAGAGACCTGACTCCTCTTGCAAAGTGTCTTCTGACCTCCACACATGAACCATGGTGGTGCTTATCCTCACAATACACAGAAGATACAATAACAATAAAAAATTAGTGACACAGAAAGAAGGGATTGAGTCATTGAATTAATTAATTAGCTTGTTAATAAGTTAAGTAACTGATTAATTTTGTGATGCTGGATATGAAGTCCAGGGCATTGGACATACTAGGCAAGTGTTCTTCTTCTGAACTACATGACCATCCCCATCCCATCATCATCATCACCCCCAACCTCATCACCATCATACCCATTTACATAATTATCTTCATCATCATCTCTTACCCCGTCATTATCCTCATTCCCATCCCCAACTCGATCCTCATCATTATCATCTTCTTCATCATCATTGCTGTCGTTGTCATTGTCGTCATCATCATCATCATCATCATCATCATCATCATCATCATCACTTATTTTGTGATGTTGAGGATGGTACCCAGGACATTACATGTGCTAAGCAAGACTCTATCATTGAGATACATCCACAGCCAACATCATCATCACTTTGTGATGCTAGGTATGGTACCTAGGGCCTTACACATATTAGGCAAGTGTTCAACCACTGAGCCACATTCCCAGTTCCCAAGTCTCTGAATTTTAATGTTGTTATTGAACACCTAAAAAGCACTTACTCCCCTGTCCCCCTGACACACTGGGTCACGTTAGCATGAATGTATCAGTGCCAAGTAGTCATATGGACAGAAAGTGTGAACCAAAGCAACCTTTCTTACTTAAGTAGCTTACCTCAGGTATTTTGTCATAGTAACAAATTTCATTATCCATAAATGTCAGCAAGGACCTCATAGGCTCCACTATCTAACTGAGCACAGCTCAGTTCCTGCCTTCTTTCTTTTTTTCCCTTTTGTGTTTTCCTGCTATAGTTCCATCCCTACAGAACCATCAATGCATGTTGACGGTATGCTGTGTCCCGGTGCTAATGACATAATTATGTGCTTTTGGGATCAGGTCAGGAGAACACCAGCTAGACTGGAAATAATAAAATCCAGGCATTCAGGGAGAGTGGTCCAAAGATGTGTTCACCAAGGTCTCTTGGGCTCCCAGCCCATGGCTCAAGGCCCAGGGCTCAATGCTGGAGAGCTGAGGCCAGGCAGGGGAATTAAAGGAAAGCAGCTGCCAGGCTGTTCAATAAAGGGAGGGACAAGTGAGAAAAGAGAGTGAGCCTCCCAGAGAGAGCTGTCAGTCAACAGCCCAGGGCTCAGCTACCAACCATGCCAGAAAACCAGGGCCAGGATTTAAGTGGCACTTAGCATGTTACTAGGACCTTCTCCCATCTCCAGGGAGGCCTTGTCTAGAAATTTCTTAGTCTATTGTGAATGTCTTTACCACAGTGAAAAAGAACAGAAAGTTCTTGAGGCCACATTCATCTAGTTAGGCACCCTGGCTAGCTCCTTAGTCCATGGTAAAGTGAGAACCCGAGGCAAGATTTCAGTCTCTGGTGCCTGAAGGAATTTCTTTGCATTGTGCTTGATGCTTCCTCAAACACTTGTCTGTTTCTATAGTTCCTTCAGCTGAGAGAGCAAGGAGAATATTGGCTTCACTTTGGAACAATTGTCAGCCATTCGATTTCTCCACTGTGGATGAGCTTGTGTGTGTGTGTGTGTGTGTGTGTGTGTGTGTGTGTGTGTGTATGTGTGTGTGTGTGTATGTGTAGTAGTAGTAGTAGTAGTAGTAGTAGTAGTAGTAGTAGTAGTAGTACATGCAAGAGTATAGAAACATATTTGTATGTGCACAGCTAGGTATGTGTGTACATGTATGTGTGGAGGTCAGAGGTCAACTTCGGGTGTTGTTCCTTGTTGTTTGAGACAGTCTCTCTTACTTGAAACTTGACATTGACCATTAGGCTGGCCAGTGAGCACCAAGGATCCATCTGTTTCCACCTCTCCAGCTTTGGGGTTACCAACATGTGCCACCACACCTGGCTTTCTTTTTTAAGATTTATTTATTTGGTATCTGTATACAGTTGTAGCTGAAGATTTTTATTTAATTTTTGTGTTTGTATTTATGCCTGAGAGCATCATATGTGTATAGGTGCCCACAAAGGCCAGAAGAAAGTGGGGGATCCCCTGGGGCTGGAGTTACAGGCGGTTGTGAGCTACCTGATGTGGGTGCTGGGAACTGAACTGAGGTCCTCTGTAAGAGAAGCAAGTACTCTAAGCCATTAAGCCAGCTCTTTAGCCTTAGTTTGTGGATTAAAAGAACATTTGTGATAGCTTTTATTGTGAGCATGTGTGTGTGTGTGTGAACCGCTTGACTTCCTTTATGGCTGCTTGACCTCATTGTGTTAGGGTTTGGTGACTCCATCTTGATTCCGACAATTTTCATAGTGTCTTCTTTTAGCTGCCTACATCTCACTTGCTTAGAGAGTTATGGAAACTCTTGTTCCCTTACCACTCTAGGAAGAATTGGCATATTGGGAAAAAATAGATCTGTTTCAATCCCATCATAAGATGCTAGCTTAAGGAGAACAGGTTTGGGGATGTCTTAAGCCTAGCTTTGTTTTAAGTGCAGATGGAGATATAGCTTAGCAGTAGAGCTTACCACCCACCTAGAATCCCCCAGAGAGGAGCTGGGGGTGTGGCTCAGTGGTACAGCACTGGCCTAGAATCCCCCAGTGAGGGGCTGGGGTGTGGCTCAGTGGTAGAGCACCTGCCTAGAATTCCCCACTGAGGGCCTGAAGGAATGACAGTAACCTTTTCCTAGAATAGGTGTAATCTTGGGTTCAATCATGAGTACTGGAAGAAAAAAAATGGAGGCAGAAAGATGAGAAAACTATGGCCAGGGGGAACTGAGGAAGGTCTGTGACATCCTTGCCACACTGGCCTCATTGTCCTCTCTGTGCATGTAGGAGAGGCTTATAATGTGGGGCCTGGATATGAAAGATTTATTTATGGAAATCTGAAAGGAGAGTTAATGAGGCCAGAGGTTCTTTTGTTTTTCTAGAAACACTTCCTACTCCCAGGGAAGACTTTGCTTCTGAGAACTATCCAGGACTTGGATCTCATTAAATATCTGGAAGAGAAAACTTTTGTTTTTTGTTTTGTTCTGTTTGAGTCAGTGTTTTGCCATGTAGCCCAAGCTGGCCTTGAATTCTCAGTCCTCCTCCCGCAGCCTCCTGAGTGCTGTGATGGCAAGCGTGCACTACCACAATTGGCAAAACAATTTTTGCTTATCTGCAAGGTTTAAATTCTTAAAAGGCCACATTTGTGGTTCTCAACTGTGGCCTCTAGACCAGCGGCGATGACAAGAGCTGCAAGCATGTTTGAAATGATGATGCAGCTAGATTTGTGAGAGGGCTTATTTAGCAAAGTGCTGGCCTGACAGTCATGAAGAAGTGAGTTCAATCTTCAAAACTCACATAAGCGGGTATGAAGGTGTACATGGGCAATCCCAGGACTTGAGAGGTGGAGATGGGTGGATCTCTGAGGCTCACTGATTGGCCCACCTTGCTACAGCAATAAGCCCCAGGTTGGGTGAGAGACACTGTCTCCAAACACAGTATAGACTAGCATCCTGAGGATTGATAGTCAAGGTTGACCTCTGACCTCTTGCAGGCACATGCTGACATCATACACACCACAATGAAAACACCAGTGAAGCTGAATTCCTATCCAGAAACAAGTGCTGCCTTGGCAGGTGACTTGGTCTCCCTGGGCCAGGAAAGTCACGTTTGTTTACATGAAAAAGTGGACAGAAATGAAAATTTGCTGAGAACCTCAAGGAGGCCACATGTGGTGATAAGCATTTTAAAAACCACTTTCAGAGAGAGGGAAATTCAGAGATCAGTCATTGACCCAAGGAGGCACAGACAGGAAGCACTGAGGCTGACATGCAACCCAAATTGAGTGCTCGCTAAGCTCTGGAGCTTCTGTTAGAAGGACAGTAGCTACCTGTGCTGATGCATGCCTGTCATCCCATGTTCAAGAGGTGGAGGCAGGTGAATAAGACATCCAAGGTCAGTGTCTGCTAGATAGTGACTGACACACGAGACACTGTCTCATAACCAAAATGGAAAGCAGGATTATTCTTCTCACTCTTTTTTTCTTTAAGATTTGTTTATTTATTGTGTATAGCGTTCTGCCTGCATGCATGCCTGTACACCAGAAGAGGGCACCAGATGTCATTACAGTGTGAGCCACCAAGTGGTTGCTGGGAACTGAACTCAGGACCTCTGGAAGAGCAGCCAGTGCTCTTAACCTCTGAGCCATCTCTCCAGCCCCTCTTCATACTATTTCTTAATCTGTGTTTTTCTAATGGTTCTTATTCAAGCACAAAGTGCTTGCTGTTGATATTTTAAGCACTTCTCAGCCTTGACTTCTACAGTGTTAATGACCACTAGATGTAACACACATACACAGAAGCTTTTTGAAATCCTCAGTAATTTTTAAGAGTGTAAGGAAGTCCCAAGACCAAAAAACTTGAAAACATCTCCTTTCTGCTTCCCATCTCTGCCCTCTTTTTTTCCCTCTTTCCTCCTCCCCTCCCCCTCCTTCCCTTTCCCCTCACACCCCACTCCTTCTCATCCCTCTCCTTCCCATCTCCGTCTCCCCTCCCCTCCTCCTCTTCTCTCTCCTCACCTTCCCTTCCTCCTCTTCTCTTCAGTCTCCTCTCACTCCTCTTCCTCCCCTCTCCCTCCTTCCCTTCCTCCTTTCCTTCTCTTCCACTCCTTTTCCTCTTCCCTTGGTTCCCTTTATGTGGTAAGTCCAACCCCGCATCCTCCTAGACTTCCTCCTTATTTCCAGCTACTTCTTCCTGCTTAGGCTGGCATCCACTTGGTGGAGCACAAGACTGATGCAATTCAAGCCCCTTCCTGGTGAGATGAAGCAGGAGACAGTTAAGCTGGAGGGGAAAATCTTATTTGATGCTGACTTGGCAATTACTCCCAGTTAATTAACACCTGGAGACTCATTAGTGTGTTTTAGAGGGGCCCTCTGCTCTCTGGGGACTTGAGGCTAGGCCTCTCTTGGGGAATTCCAGAGTCAGGGAAGTATAGAAGATCCCACCCCCAGCCCCGATCTGGGTACCACATCTCAAGGCTCTGTTTCTTTCCCACAAGCCATCAGTTTCAGGAAGGAGAACCCTGGCCATGAGTTTTAGGATGCATCCCTCCCTCTCCATCAGATGCATTCTAGTTCAGTTGTTTTAGAACAAAGAAGGAGAGGGAGAGGGGGGAGAGAGACGGAGCAGCGGGAGAGAGAGGGGGTGAGCTCATGCATGAGAGTGTGCACATATGGAATGCCAGAAGACAAGCTTGGGTTTCATTCTTAGGAACACTCTCCATCTCCTTTGAGAGTGTCTGTCATCAACCTGGAACTCACAAAGTGGGCTAGACTAGCTAACTAGGGAGGCTCAGGATTCCTCAAGTGCTCAGGGATCCCTTGCAGATGCTGGGGCCATAAGATCATATCACTACTCCTGGCCTTTAAAAACATTTTATTTTATTTTATTTTTGATGTTATTGCTTTGTTTGGTTTTTAAATAACATTTTCCTTTAGTTTTATGTATGTGTATTAGTGTAACTGAAGGATAAGGTGTCACTTCTCTCCACCATGTGGGTCCTGGGAATCCTTCTCAGGATTTCAGGCTTGGCAGCAAGCACATGAACCCACTGAACCATCTTAGCCTCATCTGACTTTTAAAAGAGAGTTTAGATGGATTAAAAACTTGGGTCCCCATACCTGTAAGGCAAGCCTCCTAGTTACCACATCATCTCCTCTGCCACAAAACCAATGATCTTCTGAATCCAATTCACAGAATGGCACAGAAATGAGCTGACACACACAGGAGATGAATCTGATACCACTGAGGACATTCTGTATGCTTGGTTTTTCCACTCTCAATCTGATTCTCTCTGTAGCCCCACAGAAGCCTCATTTCAGCTGCCCAGAGAAGGAGAGCAGTGTTTCTAGGGAGACTATGCAAGGCAGATGATGTGGGGCAAGCAGGAGTCACAGGGGAATTTTACAGAATCACCCCTAGGAGACTATAGAACCAGGAGAGAATGCTTGTGTTGTTTTAAACTGCAAAGTTTGTAGCTCTTTGTAGGGTGGACATAGGAAAATAACCTAAGAATATTTTAAATATCTAAATTTGGGGAAATGGAGAGAAGTAGAATAAATAACAAAATTTTAGTCATTTTTGATCCTATGGAAAAGTATCTGAAACTAAATAATTAGTTTTTATTTTCATTATTATTTTTAAAGAGTTATTTTATTATGTAAGTATACATGATTACTTTAATTTGTTCCTCTACAAGAATACCCAGGAATGAGTAGTCTATAAAAAAGGAAACTCATTTTTTCATGGTATGGAAACTGAGACACTCAAGACTGAGGTACCAGCAGATTTGATAGGGTCTCTGTGCTTCCAAAATGGTGTCTTGAATTCTGTGCTTGGTGCCTCCTTCCCTCAGTCAAGACCTCTCAAGAGGTTGAACCCTGACAACTCAATCAGCTCCCAAAGTTCTGCACCTCCCAACATGTTGTACCAGGGGTTAAGTTTAAGGATGAAATCCTGGAGGAAACCAAGTCATTCAAAAAGCATCATAGCTGTGTTGAGTTGAGATAGTTCAGTGGAAGAATATGTCAAGAAAGACTTCTCAGAGGAAGTTATATGTGAGCCTGTTGAAGAATAAGCAAAGACTCACCAAAATAAAGAGAACAAAAGCACATACCAGAGAGAGGAGATGTGTCAGTGTGGTGGGTAATATTGACGGTGGACTTGACTGGATTTGGAAACACCTAGTAGGCACATCTCTGTGAATGTGTTTCTTATTATTTAAAAACAAGATTTATTTCATTTTAAGTGTGTGTGTGTGTGTATGTGTGTGTACACATGTTGAGTGTAGGTTCCCACGGGGGCAGAAGGTGTAGGATTCCCTGGAGCTGGAGTTACAGGTGGTTGTGAGCTGCCTGATGAGGATATTGAAAACCAAACTCAGGTCCTCTGAAAGAACAGTATGTGTTCCAAGCAAGCTGCTGATCTATCTCCTCAGCTCCAGGTTGAGGGTTTTTTCCCCATGACTCACTGATTGAGTTTGTGTATGTGGTATATATGGTGTTTGTGTGCATGCATGTTCATGTATGTACATGTGCATACCTGTGGGAACCAAAGAGTGACACTGTCTTCCCCTGTTGCTTTCAACCTTATGATTCTGCAGATAGGGTCTTCTCACTGAACCTGGAACTTACTGGGTTTGTCCAAGATGACTAACCAGTGAGCTCTGGGGAACTACCTGTTACCCCAACTGCTATGCTGGAGTTATAGACATCTATGGCCATGCTTCACTTCTTCAGTGTGAATACTGAGGTTCCAATCTCAGATCCTCATGCCTATACAGCAAGCACTTTATCCACTGAGTCACCTCCTCAGGCCCCTGTGAGGGAGTTTCTGAATTGGATTAATTGAGGACCTATGCTAGATGTGGGCAGTACTATCTCATGGGCTGTGGGTGGGCTGGGGTGGGCTGTGGGTGGGCTGGGGGGACTGGGTATGATTTGGGGGTGGTCTGGGGATGGGCTGGGGGTGAGTTGGGGGTGGGCTGGGGGTGTGCAGACTGTATAACAAAGGAAGCAGAGATGTGAGCACCAGCATCCATTGCTCTTTGCTTCCTGACTTTGGAAGCCATGCAAGCACCTGTGTCTTACTCCTGCCAGAATGACTTCCTGGCCACAATGCACTGCTCCACTGAAGTGTGAGCCAAAATAATCCCACCTTCCTTCCTTAAGTTGATTTTGTCAGGTGTTTTATAACAACAGTAGCAACAACAAAATATCAATGGAATCAGCAACACAACAAGCTGCTCCCAGAAGTTCTGGAAGGAACTCAGTATTGTTTTCAGAACAGAAACTCTGCTCACATTTGCTGGGTACAGTGGCTGTCTGGAGACATCCCTGCTATACAGCAATGCTTACAATTCAGAAATCAAGACTACACCAACTACAAAGTGCCCAACTCCATGGGATTCCCTTCTCCTTTGCATTTCTGACTCAGAGTCCAGGTAAGCCAGGCCATGTATCCATATGTAGCTGCAAGGGAGGCTGAACAAATCATTGCCTTGTACTTTAGCTTCTGTTTGACTACTAGTTCAAAAAAAATTTTAAGAGGGATCGGATGCTAGGCAGCCAAAAATAATTACAGTTCTCACTCTGTTAGGGATGGAGCTGAAGGGATGGATTTTAAAAGAGTGACAATTATCACTCTACCAGGAATAGGGATGAAAGGATGGATTGAAATGACTTTGTAAGACTTCCTCAGAGAGCAAACGCCTCAACTACTAAAGGAAATTAAGGAACACTGATGCCTAGCTATTATGATCTTATTAACTCCTAAGGAGAGCCCTTCACTGGCTTAAAGGGAGCTTTGGCACCGCAAATTGAATGCAACTCTCTGTCCTCATGTCTTGTTTTATGATGGGACCCTGTGGACACAGTCCTTTATAAACCCACACGTTTTACAGAAACAGCAGGCATTTCAGTTGCTTCTCTTCCCATCAGCCCAGGCTGACATTTGAAGTAATTTCTATTTTAACCCAGAAGGTGATGGTTAATATTATTCTGAATGTTGAAGTCTAAAGAGATGATACTGGGGGCTACTTGTTAACTTAATAGGGACTTAAGAGCCACAGGGACATCTTGGAGTTTTAGAAGACCAGGACTTGCGTTGGAGAAGTACTCTTAAGCTGGATGGAGGTACAACTCCACACTGTCACCCACAGCAGCCTGTGGAGTTCCCTTTATCTTTAAAAGGACTTGACTAAGAAAAATTGGGGTCCTTCCAGGTCAATGCAGAGAAGAATTTCAGGATGAGTCTGTAGTAATAGAGTAGGGGTTTGAGAGAGAGAGAGAGAGAGAGAGAGAGAGAGAGAGAGAGAGAGAGAGAGAGAGGAGAGAGGTGTTCACACGTGTGGATGTGGAGGTCAGAGGAGGATGTGGGGTACCCTGCTCTCCTTTGTTGCACTTGGTCAGATCCTGTGAGGAAAACAGACACTATGTTCATCAGATCAGTTGTACCTGATTACAAGACACCATCCCAATAGGTTTGTGCTCTATTGGCATTTCTCAGAGCAGGAGAGGGTGCTGAGGATCACTGAACGCTCAGTTGAGATGGCAACCACACCTTCCAGCCATTTATATGCAAGTTGGCACTAATTACACATGGTCTCTGGGGCTGGGATGTCCTAGAGTATACAGGCTCCGGAAGTTAGCTAAAGGGCCTCCATCTATGCAGACACCCGGAAGCCATCATCCAGGCTGGGTGAAAACTTTCCAGTGTAGCTGCTCCGGAGTCACCCCTGTTCCTGTCAGTAACCTCTCTCTAGTACTCAAGAAGTAAAGCCCAGTAACCACACTGATTCCCCAGGATGGACTTCGGTGGAATCACACTTTGGATTGTCACTGGGACTCTCTTGGCATAGAGGAACAAACATTTGTTTAAGACTCCTTTGTAGCAGCATCTATTGTCAGTGTATTTGTGTTAGTGGCCACACTCCTTGGGCATGGCTTCAGGTGCAGACAGGAACTGGAAAGAGGGAAGCTTGAAGAGGGGCTGGCTCTCTGGCACTCTTTCCAGTTCTGTCCACACCGGAAGCCACGCCCAAAGGAGTGTAGCCACTAACACAGATACACTGACAAGAATGCTGCTACACTCCTTAGAGAAGGAATTCTTGAAACATCTCTTGACACAGGGCCTTTCTGTGAGCCTGAATCAAGGCTAGAAGTGAACAAGGCCCAGTGATCCTCCTGTCTCTGTGGGATTATAGGCCTGTGAGTGGCCACACATGGATTTTTATATTGCTGGGGATCCGAACTTAAGTCCTCATGCTTAAGCAGCAAGCATTCTTACCCACTGAGCCATCTTCTTTGCTCCTAGGAGGAATTTTTAGCATAGATTTTAAGCATAGGAGTTAAAAGAAAGAGAGACACCTGGGAAGAAAATAAACTGAACTTGACAGCATGGGTGTGAGCATCTCGAAGGGTTATATAACATATCTTAACAGTAGCTGTGTATGCCCCTTGGTGTCTCCCAAGTTACAGGTCAAAGGATTGCTCCAAATTTTCCATATCTTATATATATACACATTTCTTAATTATGTTTGCACGCGCGCGCGTACACGTGTGTGTGTGTGTGTGTGTGTGTGTGTGTGTGTGTGTGTGTGTGTGTGTGCTTGCAGGACAGGGCACACATGGCACATATATGGACATCAGAGGACAGCTTGTGGGAGTCAGTTCCTCCTTGTTGGTCTTGGGAGCAGAACTCAGGTCCCCAGGGTTTGTTGCAAGAATTTTAACCCACTGGGCTCCTGGCTGGCTTGCTCTTCTCTTTTGATTAGACTACAAGGTAGCTATGGAGGTACCTTTGGTGGAATTACAATCTAGTAAAGTAAAACCAGGAGACAGGGTTGCTCAAGGTGGCATGGCTGTTACAATAAATGAGGTTTCTGGTGAAATTCCTAGAAAACTGCAACTTTAGATCTGGAAAGGGAAAAAGGCCTTAAACAAATATTGATTGTGCTGCCATTATTTTTATTAAAATGTATTTATTTGCTGGGGAATATATGTGCCATGACACTTATGTAAGTGGTTAGAGGCAAACTTGAATTCACTTACCATTATCTTTTGTAGATGGATGTTTCTCTCCCTCCTGCCAGTTCCCAAATAATCACTCTGAGACTTAATATTAATTATAATTGTTTAGCCGATAGTTCAGGCTTATTAAAGCTAACTCTTACATTTAAATTAACCCATTTCTGTTCATCTGTGTATTGCCACCTGGCTCATGGCTTACCAGGCATCTTACTCCTCTGGCCACTGCTGGCCTCTCCCAGACTCCACCTTCTGTATCTTTGCTTGGATTTCCCGCCTGGATCTACTCTGCCTGGCTATTGGCCAAAGAATATTCACAGCATATTGAAGGGCATCCCACATCAATCTTTGTTGATGAAACTACATTGTTTTTTTTAACTAAGAGACACAGTCTCCCTTCACTGAACATGACTCAGGAATTAGGACTGAGAATGCAGCTACTGTGCTAGATACAATGTAACACCACGTCATTCCCATGTTTTCATACTTCTGTTGCAAAATCCAGCCAGGAGCATATAATCAGGTGAACCAGGTCATGTAGTCACATCTAGCCGTGAGGGAGGCTGACACATATATACATGTATATGTATATATACATGTTATATATATTGAAATTGTATATGTGGAAAATATACATAGAAAAATATGTAAGTGTATGGATGTATCTGTAACTATGAATGTATGTGTCTATTTGCATATATTCATATATATATGATCACAGCTTACAGATAAGGAATGTATATGTTACCTATGTATATACACGTGTGCATATTGAGAGTTTACAGATAAGGAAATTGAGATTCTGAGGGTTTCCTTTTTACTTTCATTTCCTATGTGTGTACATGTGCACAGAGGTCAGAAGACAGCCTGGAGGAGTCAGTTCTCTTTGACTGTGTGGGTCCTGGGGATCGAACTCTGGTGCCTTTGTCCACTAGCCTGGATGCTGAGGGATTAAATGATTCATCTGGACAGGTGACCTGGCATGTGTGTTTTTCTCTGTCTGCAGAGAGATCAAATATTTAGGCTTAACTTGAATCACTTCGGGAGAGTGGCTTGGCCAGGAGTGGTGGTGCGGACATAGGAAAGGGGAGGCAGGAAGATGGCAAGTGTGAGGCCAGGATATTTGATGGCACTGAAGATAACGCCATTGACTGTTGCTTAATATGGTCTGGTATGTGGAGAGTTGGGGGGAGAGGAAGGGAGAGAGAGGAAAAAGGAGGAGAAAATAATAATAAAGGGAAGATGAAGAAGAAGAAAAGGAGGAGAAAGAGAAGAAGGAAGAGGAAGAGGAGGAGGAGGAGGAGGAGGAGGAGTTCCCACTTCAGACCCTGCCACCGTAATCTATAGTGATAATAATAATAATAGTAATAATAATAATAATAATAATAATAATAATAATAAAAAACACCTCTTGGAGATGGTGAGGAATTGCAAGGGTTTCAAACAAATAAGGATTCGGCTTCAGCTCCCTGCCACACTCTCCAGAGAGATGGGCACCTCAGCCCAGCTTGTGTGGCTAGAAAAACAAGGCATTCCCATCTTTGAGACCGGAGACACAGGGGCTATGCCCCTTAGGTCACTTCATGGTGTAGCAGCAGTGTGTTAGAGGTGTCGGTCCCTGCATGGCAGTGTTGGAGTTGCTTGGGCAAATGTGGAGAATAAGGAGCAAGCAGAGGGCTCCTACCAGCCAAGCAGAATGCAGAGTCAAACTGGAGGCCTTTTGTGCTGTTGCCCTGGGGCAGAATGGAACCTGGGGGTAGCCTTGAAAATTTTATGTTTTACATTTTTATTTACTTTATTTTGTGTGTGTTGGCAGGGGTAGCACACAAGTGCCATAGCATGCACATGGCAGTCAGAGGACAAGTTGCAGGAGCCAGTCCTCTCATTCCATGTGTGTCCCAGGGGTTGAACTCAGGTCTTCAGGCTGGGTAGGAAGCGTCTTTTCCCACTATGCCAACTGGCTGGCCCTGGGGACTTTCTTGGACTTTTAAGTTGACTGCTTCCAGGGGGGATGATGGGCTTGCACTTTTAGCCCGTGAAAGTTGCTTTTCTGCTGTTCTGCTTGATTTTCTGGCCATTCACAGAGGTGATGAATACTTGACCTCTCAATGCTGCAGGGAGTGGATGATAATGGAGGGTGCAGAGATGTCACATGGCTGATTTAGAGGAGACAAAGAGCTTTAGAGTTTGTCTCTTTACCAAATCAGAGAGAAAGGGGCAAAAAAGATATTTGTGGATAGCGACTCCTAACATGAAAGCGTGCTCAGATTTCCCATTTATTTTTAAACTCTGAAGTCAAATCATTTACAGACAAAAGCAAACTCATTTCCAAGGCTTTAAAAACAGACCCAGCCAGGCCTGGTAGTGTACACTGGAAACTCAGCATTTGGGAGGTAGAGGCAGAGGGATCAGAAATTGAAGGTCATCCTCAGCTGCACAGGGAGTTCAAAGCCAGTCTGGGTTGTACAGGACCGTTTCTCAACCAACCAACCAACCAACCACCACCACCGTTATGGAGTCGTGACCCCTGGGAAAAGACCACAGACTCAATGAGATTTTTATTGACACTGCTAGCGGAAAAGCAATAGCTGAGCCCAATTAGAGCCTTCAGTGAGAAGGAGATGAGGAAAGGATTTTTATAGGCAAAACCCACGAGAGGACCTTGAATATCTGCACAAGCAAGCTAAGAATCTTTCTGCTCTGCCAAGATTAGGCAGTCAGGGTAACCTTAAAATGGTCCTTGAATGTCTGCATAATCAGGTTACAGAAGCCAAAGAGCAGTCAGTCATACGACAAGGAGGAGGTCACAGCTGTACATTTTTGTGTGGGTGGGGTCACTGAGTCAAGTTTACTAGGAACTTATCTTTCAGGGACTAAAGTCAGAGACCAAACAGCTGGTGGGCACCAAGATGGATGTCTAGCATATAATGGAAATAACAAAAATGGAAAGCTAAAAACCCACCTGAATTATGTAAAAATAAATGTTTTCCTTTAAGAGAAAGTCTCAGGAGTCCCAGTGTGGTGATACCTTGCTTGTATAAATAAAACCTGTCTGAAGGTCAGAGAATGGAACTTGCCACTAGCTAACCATAGAAGTCTGGAGATCTGTACAGACAGGCAGGAAGTGATACAGCTGGGCAGAAACAGGATATAAGTAGAGAGAAACAGGAACTAGCTCTCTGGTCTGCTGAGACTCAAAGGAGGTAAGGTGTGGTGGATTGCTCCTTCTTTCTGATCTCTCAGCATTTTCCTCTATATCAGACTCTGGGTTTTTATTATCTAGACCACTTAAAAATTCTATTTACATATTAGGCTGCTGTTAAACTAGCTCCCTGCCTCTACCCTCCAAGTGGTAGGAATACAGAGCTTGGTCTAGAAGCATGTCTGTGGTTCATTTTCCTAATGGCTGTTGGGAGAGTGTAGGCCAGTGGTTCTCAACCTGTGGGTCAAGGTCCCTTTGGGGGTTGAACGACTATTTCACAGGGGTCACTTAAGACCACCAGAAAATACAGATATTTACAGTACAATTCATAACAGTAGCAAAATTATAGTTGCAAAGTAGCAATGAAAATATTTTTATGGTTGGGGTCACCACAACATTAGGAACTGTGTTAAAGGGTCACAGCTAATATCAGGAAGGTTGAGAACCACTGCCTACCCGACTGTGGGCAGTACCACCCCCTGGGTAGTTTCTCCTTGGTTATATAAAGCAAGCCACTAGAGGAAGTCAATGAACAGTGTCGTTCTGTGGCCTCTGGTCCAGTTCCTGCCTCTACATTCCTGCTTGTCTGTCCTGATTTCCCTCATGATGTAGACTGTAAGTTGATTTTGGCCACAGTGTTTATCACACTAGAAAAGAAATTGGAATAACCAGTTCGCTATGGTGGTCCTTCTGTCTGTCTCAGCCTCCAGCATACCAGCATTACAGTATGGAACACCCCAGCCAACTTCAATGCTTGCTCATCCAGAAAAGCTAACAGTAATGGTAAGAAAACGTGCCCCCTATGTATCTACCACACTCACGCCATTGCCAAGCCTCAGTTTCTTCCTTCCTTCTTCTTCTTCTTCTTCTTCTTCTTCTTCTTCTTCTTCTTCTTCTTCTTCTTCTTCTTCTTCTTCTTCTTCTTCCTCTTCTTCTCCAAGCATCTCACCACTTGTCACAAAAGAATGCAGCACCAAAGCCAGGTATGGTGGTGCATACTATAATCTCAGCACTGAGGGTGAATAGAGATGACTAAGAGAGGAAGGCCAGGGGTTCAAGGTCAGTCTGGGCTCCATAGTGAGGCCCTGTCTGTAAAAGAACACACTGGACGTATGTTCTTCACACACAGAAGGGACCCTGATCTGTGGATTATCTGTCATTTCAGAACTCCATGCCGGTTGCTCATTCTCTGATCTCTACATGGCTTGGCAGGCAATAGGGAAAATAGCTTTCCCTCACAGAGCTAAATCAATGTACACATGCTGCATAAACCTGTAAATGACTCATGTCAGTTTGTCATTTCTCTTGGTCTCCTCGTTCCTCTGTTTCTAGATTGCTGGGGTAGACACTGTGGACCACTTAACCTACAGCCCCTATTTATTTTTAGGGGAGTGAAAAAAGTGACTCATCAAAAACGAGAGAACAAGTTGCCTTGGTCAGGAGCCACCCGTGGGGAGCAGGCAGACAGGAAAAGATTGCTCTGTTGTTTCTGAATGTTCGGCAGTGGCTGAATTCTAAACTCAGTGTCAAGCCTGGAAGCAGAGACAACTGTGGGCTGATTGTGGCCTTCTCCTGTGTGACTGGGGTGTGGGTTCCAGGACTCCATTCAGACAGTGAATCGAGGACCCTGGAAAGCAGATTTTGTGGGTGTCCTGTGACCTGTGGCCGTGTTCAAGGGCCATTAGCTCTATGTGTTGAAACTGGCTTGAGTTTTTGACTCTCCTACATGAAAGGCCTGGGGTATGAATCTTGTTTTCATATGTACCTATGTATGGTAGGATTGAATTCTTTCATGGCAGATCTTGCTCTCTAGTAAAGGTACTTATCTGTTCCATTTTGTTGTTGTTGTTTGCTTGTTTCATTTGTTTTGAGAAAGGGTCTCGAGTATCCCAGTCTATCTTCAAACTTCTTCCATGGTTGAGGATGACCTTGAACTTCTGATCCTCTAGCCTTCAATTCCCCACTGCTGGGATTATAGGCATGCATCACCATGCTTGGTTTATGCAGCCCTGGGATAGGCAAGCAGTCTATACCCAGGGAGCTCCATCCACCACCCCAATCCTCACCTTTTGAAGGTGATACAGCTGGACCACACTCAATCTGCATGCTAACTAGGAGAGCTGTGTCCCAGGAGTAGTAAAGGTTGGATCCCGATCTATCTATGCACTCTACCTTGCTGCTTCTGCAACTCTTAGCAGGCACCTGAGCAGTGCTGGGAGAAGGGCTTGTTAAACTGGCCTGAAAAGGAAGTCATGCTATGACTCCCTTGAGCCAGTGATAGTATATTGAAGCTCAGGGTGCAGTTAAGTTGGAGGCAAAGAAAACGTCTTGGAGAAAATGCAGTCTAGATGCCCTTCATGATGCTCCTCTCATAGTCATTCATAGAATATTTTAGTGATGTATTCATTCACGAAAATCATCTGAGACTTTGGATGGAACTCAGGATCTTGAGAAAGCTGAGCAAGTTATTCAACCTCTGAGCTACACTCCAGCCCAATGGGGATTGTAGGCAGGGGCTCTACCACTGAGTCACACCCCAATCCCTCACTGGGGGATTCTAGGCTGGTGGTCTACCAGTGAGTCACATCCCAACCCCCTCACTGGGGGATTTGAAGCAAGCCCTCTAGTACTAAGGCATGCTCCTGACTCCCCACACCCCAGTTTTGAGACAAGTTCTTACTGTGTAGGATAAGAGCACTTATTGTATAAGCATGGGGATCTGAGTGCAAATCCTAGCATCCATATATAAAGCCAGGTATGATATTGTTCACCTGTTTGCAAACTAAATCCACCAGTTGAAGGTGTGTCAAAAGTCAGCCATATGGTAGTGTATGAAGCATGAGAATTGCGCAAGTTTGAGACCAACCTGAGCTACAGAATTCCAAACTAACTTGACCTATAGCATGAGATCTTGTTTAGAAACAAAGACAAAAAGGTGTGTTAGTTCGAATAACATGTCTTTCTAATTTAAAAATATATATATATATATATATATATATATATATATATATATATATTATTGTAGATGGAAATTTTTGTTCCACCTGGTTCCAGAGCTGTTTAGTCCCAACTAAACACACAGAGGTTTATATTAAATATAAACTGTTTGGCCAATGGCTCAGGCATCGTATTGGCTAGCTCTCTCCTAATTATTAACTCATTTCTATTAATCTGTGTATCTCAACCTGTTCTTGGCTTACTGGTGATGCCTGGGTTTCTTGCTTCCTCAGTGGCTACATGGCGTCTCTCCCACTCTGCCTACTACCTTTCTCTATCCCTGTTTTGATTTCCCACCTGGCTAAATCCTGACTGTCCATTGGCCAAAACAGCTTTATTCATCAACCAATAAGAGAAACAAATAGTCACAGAATACAGAAGGACCTCCCCCATTATATTACTAATATTGTTTTGCCTCCAAGAAAACAGTGTCTTCCAAGGCATTAACTCACCAACACTGTGACAGCCTGCACAGACCTGTACAGGTTCAAGCAAGATGGGGACCCAGCACTGAGGGGTGGGGTGAACATGGGTTCCCACAAAGCTATCTGCAATTGATTCCATACCTACTGGCAGAGGAAAAGGAATTAGCTTTTTCCAAGGTAGTCTCACTGGGCATATTGACCACATTTCAGGGCAGGCCCTATGCCCAGGAGTAATTGGCCAACCCAAAATGAACTCCTTGATATTTTTGTCTCCCTTTGCTTTATTTGGACACTTTTTTGTCTCATTGATTTTTTACTTCTTTATTTTGACTTTCTTTTTTGTGTTTTTGTGATTTCTTTTAAAGAATGAAAACGAATGTAAAGTTGGGTGAAGAGGAGTTGGAGAGACTCTGGGAGGAGTTGAGGAAAGGGAAATGTGATAAAATGTATTGCTTGAAAAATTCTATTTCAATAAAAAGTAAAAATGATTCATTTTTAAATTGTGTGTATGCACATGAGTGACGTGCTCACAGAGTCCACAAAAGGGCATTGGAATCCCTGGAGATGGAGTTCTAGGTATTTGTGAGCTGTCTAAGATGAGTGCTAAGGAAACAAGTTGGGTCTTCTGCAAGAGTAGTAAGACCTTGTGGGCCGTTTCTCCAGCTCTTATTTTAATTATGTCCTTGTGTGGGGGTCTGGAAGGCATGCACATGTGAATGTGGGTGCCTGTTGAAGCCAGAAGAGGGCATTGGATCCCTTGGAGCTGGAGTTATATTTCCACCAGATGTGGGTGCTCAGAACAGAACGCTGGAGCAGCAAGTACTCTTAATTGATGAGCCAAGTTTTTAGTCCACATGTTTGTATATATGTGTGTGAATGCATACGTGTGTATGTGTGTGTGTGTTCATGTATGTGGAAATGCACATGTGTGCGTGTGCATGTGCATGCAAGAGCATGTTGAGGTCAGAGGTCAACCATGTTGTCTTTCCTTAGGAGCTATCCACTTCCTTTGAGACAGGTTCTCTCACCAAGACTTGATGGGCTAGCCAATGAGCTCCAGGGATCCTCCTGTCTCCATCCCTGCAGTGCTGGTACTGCAAGCACATACCACACCTAGCTTTTTTTTTTTTTTTTTTTTTTAACATGGCTTCCGGACATTGCACTAAGGTACTTATGCCTACCAGGTAGGTGCTTTACTGACTCAGCTATCTCCCAGCCCAGCCTTTGCTCTTTACTGGTGTCTGTGAGAGAAGAGTCCACCAGACTGCCCTCGCTCTGCCACTTGCCACCTGCTGCTTGGGAAAAAAACACAGGTAAAGCCTCTAACAGCATCATCAGTGTGAGTCATCATCACTGTTGTTCCGGCACTGCTTAATGAGGGGACTGAAGGGTGTAATTTGCTGGAACACTCGCACTCTCCCATAGAATAATTACATTGCAACCCACACACTTCTGGGGGCCCAGAATTCATCTTGAAGCAAATGTTTCTTTGTTGTCTTCTGTCTGAAGAATGACAGCTGCTCTGTAGTCAGGAGTGAGGGGTGCTGGGCCAAGGGGTGGTGTGAATGGAAAAACAAACGTTGGAGGGAAGCCGATGCTTCCTGTGTCATTCGTTACTCAGAGGCTTCCCCACCCCTCCACTGTGATGAGATGCCCATATGATTGATTATTCTGGATCTGAATGCAAGTCAAAATGGGACACAGCCCTAGTGTTGACTAGTTCAGCCACATCCTCAAACCTCACAGACCTTTATCTCCTACATCCTACTCTGGCCTGATTTTGGCTTGTGTGTGTGTGTGTGTGTGTGTGTGTGTGTGTGTGTGTGTGTGTGTGTGGTGTAATGGTGGCACACATGGTGCTGGAGCAGTATCTGAGAGTTATACATCTTGATCTTCAGGCTTCAGACAAAGAGAGATAAACACAGGCCAGGCATGGGCATTTGAAACCTCCGTGCCCATCCCCAACAACACACCTCCTCAAAGGACTCTTACTCTTTCCAAATAGTTCACTGACTGGGGACTAAACATGCAAATATATGAGCCTATATGAGTCATTCTCATTTAAATCCCCCCTCTCTGTGTGTGTGTATTGCACACACACATGAGTGGGGTGGGTGGATGCATGCACTCATGCACAGATGAATTCAGAGTTCATTCAGCATCCTGACCTATCACTCCCCACCTTTGTCCTAGTTAGCTTTAACTGTCAATTTTGACACAGCCTGGAGACATCTGAGAGGAGAACCTTAAGTGAAGAAATGCCTACATCTGATTGTCATGTTGGAATGTCTATGGGGCGCAGATCCACTGTGGGAAGCACCATTCCCTAGGTGGTCCTGGATTGTGTAAGAAAGCTGACAAACCACGAGCCTGCGAATGAGCCAACAAGCAGCACCCTCCATGGTTCCTGCTGATTTGACTGTGGAGTGGATTCTTGGGTTGGAGGTAATGATGTATAGAGTAGCAAGCAGACCTGCCTTCAGATTCCTGCTTTGAGTAGTTGACCTGACTTCCCTCAGTGACGGATTGTGACTGAAAATGTAAGCGCAATAAGCCCTTTCCTCTCCCAAGGTGCTTCTCACTGGCATTCATCGCAGCAACAGCAATAAACTAAAACAGCCTTGTTGTAGTACTTGCTTACTCTGATCCTGCCCCAGGCCCCAAAGATGTTCATCTGGCATGAGGATCTCCGTCCACTTCCTGGTTTCCTGTTTACATTTGATCCATCATTGCTGAATCTCTTCAGACAGCATCCTTCATCAGCACCCAGCACCAAACTGTCCAAGAAGACTTTTTGTCAATATTGTTGATAGTGATTTTCTTTGTGTGGACATATTTTGAAAGAGTAAAGTTAGATATCTTGATATTTGTATATGATTTCTTTCCCCAATTTTATGGTTTCTTTCTTTCTGTTTAACTCTCTCATCTTCCTATAATATATTTATTTTGGCAATATCCAAATAATTGAAATGTCATTCTGAATACTTACTGACTTTCAGTATCTACTTTGTGTGTCTTTTAGAGTCTGTTTCTTGTCTGTGCGTGTGATGTTATCTATCTATAGCATGCATGCGTATATGTCAGTGCATAAGCACATGTATGCACATATCCATGTAGGGGTCAAATGTCAACATTGGGTGTCTTCCTCAATTACTTTTCACCTTATTTTTTAAGATTGTATATTAATGATTTATTTATTTTTATATTATGTGCACTGATGTTTTACTTGCATATATGTCTGCATGGGATGTTGGATCCCCTGGGACTGGAGTTACAGACAGTTGTGAGTTGCCATTTGGGTGCTGGGAATTGAACACAGGTCCTCAAGACTGGGTCTCTTAAGGAACCCAGATCTCATCAATTTGGCCATATGAGCTAGTCAACAAGCTACAGGGATTTATCTGTATGCCCCCACCCCTCCATCTTGGAGTTACAAATACACACCACCACCACGTCCTTCTTTTATATAGATGCCAGGGCCCAGAATTTAGGGCCTCATCTCCCTGGTTCAGAGATAGACAGACCCCTTGCCTAGAATCTTACAGTAGGGCCAGAGTCTATTTGATTTTGTTCTATTTGGTTATTTTTTTTCTATTCTTATACCAGAAGCTGGAATTATGACTCATTTGTGTGTTTTCTCTAGCTCTCACATAAAGCTGGGTATGTAACAGCTGATCAATAAATGTTTGCTGCATGGATTTATGACTGGAGACAAGAGCAGTGGATGGACTCAGAGAGAAGCATTACACGATTCTGCTAAAGCCTTTTTTAGTGTGGGTTACCTTGACACTGATTAAGCAAAATGAATGGGCACTCAATAAAATATTTAATATGTAACAAGAATTTTGATGTATACACTAATTTTCTCATAGCTGTGACATAATATGACAGGAAAGGAAATGTTTATTGCGGCTCACACTTCAAGGATGCAGTCCATCATGGCAGGTAAGGCATGGTGGCAGGAGCATGAAGCATCTGGTCACATTGCATCTGCTGTCAGGAAGCAGAGGGAGATGGATGCTGGTATTTAGCTCACTTTCTCATTTTGTATGCAATTTGGAACCTTAGGCCACACTCAGTGGGGGATTCTTGGCAATCATTCTGCCAGTGACCCACACAACCCAGCCCCTTACTGTTGAGATTCTAGCCAAGTGTACTACGCCTCAGCCAAATCCTTAGCCCCCGACTGGGAGAGTCAAGGTAAAGGCTTTACTAGTGAATCACACTCTAACCCCTCACTGGAGAATTCAAGGCAACTGCTCTACCACTGAGACACACCCCCAGCCCCTCAGTGGGTGATTCTAGGCAGGTAATCTGCTGCTAAGCCATATCCTCAGGCTTTCTTTCAGTTTCTTGAAATACCAAGTTAATTTCTACCCCATCTTTACTGGTCCCATGGTTCTGTGCCATGTCTCCCAGAACTGCTTATTTCTTGTCATTCAGAACTTGAGCCAACTGTCATCTTCTCAGACAGACCTGCACTAACCCCCTGGACAAAGCATCCCCACCTCAATCCCGCTGTTCTCTATACCGCCAGTGTCTTTCAATGATTCAATAATGCTGTATTATCTAATCTTTGAAGGTTTTTGTTCAACAGTGAACATTCTACTTCTCTAAGATGCAATCTTTGTAGGAATTGTTTTGAAGATCAGTGTTTTGAAAAAATCTGTCTTGCATAAAAGTTAAAAGACTGGCACATTAGTTCACACAGCTTAACCCATTAGTGTGACACCTCATTACAAATGTAGGTAAAGATGCATGCATTCACCTATATCCATAGAGGCATACCTTTCTCCCCAACCACCCAGTCAATTACAGACAGAATAGTATTTCACCTTAAATATGGTCTCTTACAGTTCCCAAGACCAACATTTCTCTTGTCCTCTCTCTTAAAAACTAACAGTTTAAAAATTTCATCTATTATACAGTCCAAAATTCTCTTGGTGCCCTAAAAATGTCTCTCCTTTTTGTCACTTTTGCATTTTCTCTGATCTGGGATCCATTAACAGTCACACTCTGCACTCAGCTATGAAGCCTCATCGCTCTTTTTTATTTACTTTGCCCATTAATTTTTCATGGTGTTTACTCTTTTGAAATGTCTAAATTCTTCAAAGAGTTCGAGGAGCCATCTGTCCTGTAGAGTGTGTGACACTGTGTGTGTGATACTGTGAGTGTGCCCTAAGCTCCTCCCTCTGTGTTAACCTGCTCCTTCTCTTTTGGGGGTGGTGGTGGAATATGTATACATGTGTGTAGAATTTGTCTGTGGAGGGGCGCAAGAGAGAGAGAGAGAGAGAGAGAGAGAGAGAGAGAGAGAGAGAGAGAGAGAGAGAGAGAGAGAGAGAGAGTGTGTGTATTTACAGACTAGCAATTGACCTTGGGTGTCTTCCTGAGTACTCTCTACCTTATATATCAAGGCAGGGTCTTTCCCTAACCCAGATTATTTTTTTACCAGTTCGGCCAGTCTAGAGTGTTAGCTTGCTCCAGAGATCTCCTGTCTGCAGACTGAACATTGGGATTACAGGGGTCTGTCTGTAATCCCACCCACCTCAGTTTCATGCGGGTTCTGGGAACCTGAACTCTGGTCCTCATATTCACATGGCAAGTCTTTTACCTGCTCAGCCGTCTCCTAGTCCTTCCCATTGTCTCTTTGTGCATGCATGCACAGGTGCACATGTGCCCATGCGTGCGTGTGTGCACTCACACGCACACACACTTCCCCCTCGCAGTAAATTGCAGCTAGAATGGCATTTTACTTCTAAATATCTTCTGTTTTTTAAGAATAATGATATTTCTCATGTAGCACAACTGATGTCTTCTCTCTTAAGAAACCTAATGATTTCATAATTCAATCTATTATACATTCCAAATTCCTCTAAGTGTCCTAAAAATATCTTTTCCATCAGTTTTATTTTCCTTGCTGATCCACTAATGGCCACATTCTGCAGTTGGTTATGATGTCTCCTAAGTGAGATGAGTGGGCCCGAGAACTCCAAGGATCTGCCTGCCTGGTTTCCCAGTGCTAGGAGGAGAGGTACACACCACCACACTTAGCTTTATATGCGGCTCCTGTGGGATCTGAACTCTTGTCCTCATGCTTGAGCTAATACTACTTTACTAATTGAGCCATCTCCCCAGGCCCTGTTGTTGTTGCTTTAATACAGGGTCTTTGCTGGGTGGCTGAGGCTGGCCTTAAACTCACAGTCCTCTTTCCTCAACAGTTGGATTGCTGAGATGCAGTCATGTGCCACTATGCTAATCTGTAAGCTGCTTTTTAAATCGTGAGCACAGAAATATAAATATGGGCTGGAAAGATGGCTCAGCAGGTAAAGACTTCTGCTGCTAAGCTAACTGCACAATGGTGCAAATTCGGGAAGTGACTCCCAAAAGTTGTTCTCTGATGCCTAATGTGTGCCAAAACATGTATACACGTACCACACACACACACACACACACACACACACACACACACACACACACACACACACACCCCTTAAAGGTCATAGGGGTAAAAGGACAGGACCATGTTAAAAGTGACCCAGTGAGCCATAAAGACCTGTGATGGTTTGTTTTGTTTTGTTTTCTTATTATTTTATATGCATGAATGTTCTGCCTTCACGTATATCTATGTACCATGCGTGTGCTTGGTGTTCAAGCAGGGCTAGAAGAAGGTGTTGGATTCCCTGCGTTTGAAGTTACAGATAGTTGTGAACCACGATGTGAGTGCTGGGAATAGAACTTGGCTCCTCTAAAAGAGCAACAAGTGCTCTTAACCATGGAACCATCTCTCAAGCCCTTTTTAAAACAAAAAATTTTATTTATTATCATCATTATTACCATTGTTATATTATTATAGGAGGGGCACACAGGTGCCATAGCACACATGTGGGAACCAGAGGACAATGTATGGAGTCAGTTCTCTCCTTCCATGTGGGTCCCAGAGACTGCACTCAGGTCTTCAGGCTTGGTAACAAATGCCTTTTGCCCCCTGAGCCAACTTGCCAGCACACATTTTTATAATTACAGGGAGAAAGTATTATAAACCAAGCTTCTAGGTTATATGAAAAGCTTGAGGGGGGGACTATTAGATAAAAACCCTAGAGTGGAAGGCTGTTCCTCATAACAATGGCCTTTCACATGTGAGGCAGACTTGGTTCCTGGGAGAAGCTTTGAAACTATCTCCTACTGAAGATCAGATTCCCACCTGCCGTCCATATGCAGTTTGCCATTCAGCTGGCACCTTGGCAGCACGGAATACAGAACTGAAAAGCCCAACGCCTGTTTGAAGTGTTCTAACCTAAATACCCTCCTGTGACCTTGGCTAAAGAGACTAAATGCAGCATAAGGGAACCAGTGCCTGTCTAAAATGTGTTTTTTCTTTCATTTAAATTTGTTTAGAGGTCAACTGTTCCCCTTTATGGAGGACCCCACTTTTATGACTGACCTGGGGGGAATTTGATGCTCTGGTTCCCCAAGTATTACCCCATAGAGAGTGTTTCAAAGGCACTGAAAGGCAAGATCTACTTTTGAACTATGAGGAGACTTCATGCAATGGGGTCTGGGAAAACTGCATTTTACACAGCTCTTCAGGAATCTGGTTAAAGTACAGAATAAATTGTGTACTTTTGTTTCCACATGGTTCATAAGACACACTAAAACTATAGAAAAGAGATTTAAAAAATATAATTTAGAGAGATGGGGATATGGCTCAGTGACTAAGAGGTGATCTTCCAGAGGGCCTCAGGTCACATCCCAGCACCCACATGGTGGCTCATAATTGTTTGTGATTCCAGTTCCAAGGGACCCAATGCCCTCTTCTTGCCTCCACAGCATGCTTGTACATGCAGACATACACATAAAAATAAAAGCAAAAAATTAAAAAGCATAAAAGATGTATTTTAGGGGCTGGTGAACTAGCTCAGTGGGAAACAGTGCTTATAGCACCCCACTCCAGAGCACACATGGTAAGAGAGAGAAGCTCCCTGAAACTCTACTCTCTGACCTTCACACGTGTGCCATGGCATGAGCAAACTCATGCATATGCACACATAAACAAGTGTAATAAAATTATTTGAAATATATTTAGAATCTCTTTTCTATGTAATACTGTATAGGAAACACACACACACACACACACACACACACACAGAGAGAGAGAGAGAGAGAGAGAGAGAGAGAGAGACTAGATAGCAACAGATAGCAATATCTTTTGCAAATGCTAGGCACTTTGCCACTGAGCTACATCCTCAGTTTTCTGGATATTTTAATTTTGTAGATCTATCTATCTATCTATCTATCTATCTATCTATCTATCTATCTATCTCTGTGTGTGTGTCATTTAATGTCATAATATTAAAATAATATAATTACATATTAATAAAATGTAATCAAGGGACTAGAGAGATGGCTCAGCAGTTAAGAGTGTATGCTTTTGCAGAGGACTCAAGTTCAGTTCCCAGCACCCACTTCAGGTAGCTCACAACTGCTTATAATTCCAGCTCCAGGGTATCCAACACCCTCTTCTGGCCTCTGAGAGCACTGCACACATATATTATGCACATACCCACACACAGACACACATATATGCACATAATTTAAAAGTATTTAAATAAAATAAAAGCTGATTATAAAACAGAGAAACTGGAAAGGCCTGTCACATGATTGTAATGATTCTTACATTTGGAGACTGGTTTAATTTACCAACAGTCTTCAAAACCAGCAGTTTGCTAGAGCCAAGAACAGGGAGGCTAGATACAAAATGAAAACAATTGACTCTGTGTTCCTGGGTCTCACGGTTTAGTGGAAGAGGCTGACTCTAGGTCAACAGAAATCCTTCAAGTTGCTAACTGAAATGACAGGGCTGCTCTGAGCTAAAGGGAACAGAGGCAAAGGCGGGAGGAGAGGGGAGGCTGGTTGGGAGATACGTTCTGAGGAGCGTGCCACTCAAACCGAGTCTGCAGGGACGGAGAGTCATGGAGAGGCAAGGGAGGAAATGAGGACATGGCACAGGGAGAGGGTATCTGCAGTGAAGGAAAGAGGCCAGAAGCAACATGCAGAATATGAGAGGGACATAATTCCTTGTTGCAGGAGGGTAACAGTAACATGGAAGGAAAAACATGAAGCTGGAGAAGGAAGGATTGGATTTGAAGGCTCAGGTTCCTAGATTTGGTCATTGTTGTAAGGGAATTCTGCCTGTCTGTGCTTCTCCAGCACTGGGATTGTGCATGCATGCTGTTGTGCCCATCTTTGTATTCTTTATTTTTACATATCTTTTTAAAAATGACTTTTAGTATGTGCACTAGTGTTTGGCCTGCTTGTGTGTCTGTGTGAGGGAATCAGATTGGCTGGACCTTGAATTACAGACAGTTGTAAGTTACCATGTGGGTGCTGGGAATTGAACCATGGTCCTCTGGAAAAGCAGCTAATGGTCTTCACCACTGAGCCATCTCTCCAGAGCCCCCTTGCCGCTTTTAATGGTTAGTTAATAATGATTATTGCCTTGACAGGGTCTGGAGTCACCTAGGAGACCATGCCTGTGAGGGAATGTCTAGATTGAGTTAGCTAAGGAGGGAAGAGCCACCATAAAGTGGGTGGCACTATTCCCTTGGCTGGGGTCTCGGTTCAATAAAAAGGAGAAAGGCAAGCTGAGTAATGTCTTCCATCTCCCTCTGCTTCCTGACTGTGGGTGCCATGGGATGGAATGTCTCATGCTCTTGCCACTGTGACTCTCCTACCACAATGGACTGCATTCTCAAAATATAAGCACAGATAAAGCTTCCTCCCTACCCCTCTTCCTTTTGTCAGAGCAGTTTATCACAGACAGGAAATTTTTGAAGCACATATCAAATGGAAAACTCTCACGGCCATAAAATTTCACTCTTCGAAATTCCACCCAGTTTAAACGCATCCCTATGTGCACTGAAAGCCACAAAGAATCATCATCTTGACAGCCTTACTCAGACAACATATGCCACCAATAATGGAGTCATAACTCAAGTACGTGAAATTTTTAAAAAGATCTCACAAGTGCAAAGGGAAAGAAGCAACAGAAAATGGAGATAAAATGTAGGCAGTCACTTACAAAAGAAGATGCCCAGATGACTAATAACACATTTGAAGAGGTGCTGATGTCATTAGTCATCAGAAAAATGCAGAGTAAATCAGTACTCAAAAATCTCATGCCTCTCTCTGAATGGCTAAAAGTAAATAAATGTGACTGGGAGAGAGGTTTCAGTCAGTAGACTGCTTGTTGGACAAGCATGAGGATCCGAGTTCAGATCTCCAGTATCCATATCAAAAGCCCAGTGTTGTACTGCATGTCTGCAATGCAGGGCCAGGGAGAAAGTCTTCAGGACTTTCTGGCAAGATAGGTTCTGTGGAAGACCCTGTCTAGGAAAATGAAATAGAGAGCAATTGGAAGAAACAGTCAACCTCTGACCTTTAAAACACACACACACACACACACACACACACACACACACACACACACACACACACACACACACGGAACAAATATATAGGTGATCCCTGAGATTCTTCTGCTGGCAAAAGCCAGGCACAATCACAACTCTCATGCATTGACAGTAGGAGTGAAGCTTCTGTGATACTGTTTGGCACTTTCTCCTAAGTGCCAATATATAAACATATGCTTTCTCCACATCTCAGTAGTTCCACTAGGATATACGAGGTCCATGTGTTTGCTCAGCATGCTTGAAACCCTGGTTCTAGCCCCAGTACTATTTAAGCTGGATTTGTTGGTGCACACCTATAATTCCAGCGTTTAGAAGGTAGAGGCAAGAGGATCAATATTTCAAAGCCATCCTTGCCTGCATAGTAAGTTGGAAAAACTAATCTGGATACAAGAAAGAAAGACAGAAAGGAAAGAAAGAAAGAAAGAAGGAAGGAAGGAAGGAAGGAAGGAAGGAAGGGGAGGGGAGGGGAGGGAGGAGGGAGGGGAGGGGAGGGGTGGGAAAGAAAATGTATGGGCGCATTACTCAAAAGTTCCTTGTGACACTTGTATTAATTTGCTTTCACCACTGTGATGTCTGTGACCTAACACAGACAATCCAAGGCATAGGGGATTCAGAAGGATCAGTCCATGGTCAACTGGAGACATGAACTTAAACAGAACACGGCAGTGGGAACACAATTGCCATGGGAACATGTGGCAAAGGAAAGGTATTCATACCACAACCGACAGGAAACAGTGAGACAGGAAGTGACAATACACCTGTAAATCACCCCCAGTGTTCTACTTCCTCCAGCTAGGCTTTACCTCCTGAGTTTCCAGAACCTCCCCGAAATAGCACCATCATCTGGGGATCAAGCATTCAACCCACAGGCCTATGGGGGATTCGTAATATTCAAATCATAATGATATTCATAGTAGCAGTTTCTGTATTGGTCTTAAGCCCATTAGCAAGGAATTGTGACATAGACATTGCAGGCAAACTCTGTATCTCAGTTTCTCTCCCTGTTACCATGGTAAAATACCCTGGGAAAAACAACTCAAGGACACAGTTAGAGGTACAATCTATCATGGTGGGGAAATCAAGACAGGAGAAGTCAGAAGAAACTGATGAGTACCAGCTCTCATGCCACTGTCTCCATTTTACACAGTCCATCATTCCCCTGATGAGGAAATGGTCCTGCCCACAATTATAAGTCCTCCCACATCAATTAATGTTATCAAAATAATTGTCTACAGACCTGTCCTGAGGCATATCTCCCAAGTGATTCTAGATCAAGCTGTCAATGAATGTTTGTCATCACACTCTATGACACTAAAATGAGTAAGACAGACCCACAGACAACTGCCCAGCTGGCCTTCACAGATAGAGTGTTGAAAGGTGCCTAACTCAAAGGATGCGTAATGTGTGATGCCACTGAACTAAGTCAGACAACGTGAAAACCCAGCAATAGAGGGAATAAGGAAGTTAATAAACTAAATGCAGGAAGTTAATAAAACTAAGAAAAAGCAAACCTGTTTGGAGAACACTCTCTCCTTGTCCAACTTTACCCACTTTCCTCTTATTTTATGAACTCTTTTGATTACATATATTATCTTGTACAGATAATATATAATTTGAGCCATGTATACTTCATGCAACAAGCAAATCTAGATGGTTTCTAAGCATTGCAGTGCATGCCTTTCATTCTAGCTCCTTAAGAAATTGAATCAGGAGGATTATGACTGCAAGGCCAGCTTGGGATACATAGCAAGACTCTTAAGAAACTATAAAACCAGCCAGGCGGTGGTGGCGCACGCCTTTAATCCCAGCACTCAGGAGACAGAAGCAGGTGGATCTCTGTGAGTTCGAGACCAGCCTGGCCTACAAGAGCTAGTTCCAGGTCAGCCTCCAAAGCCACAGAGAAACCCTGTCTCGAAAAAAAAAAAAGTAAGAAACTATAAAACCAGGTCGTGGAGACAGCTCAGCTATTAAGTGCTGGCCAAAAGATCTGACTTTGGATCCTTGGAGCCCATATAAAGGCCAAACATGGTGACACCACCATATCTATCATCTATGTATGCATCTGTCTGTCTATCTGCCTGACTATCTATCTATCTATCTATCTATCTATCATCTACCTTCCTTTCTATCCTCTATCATCTGTCAGTGTATGTATAATCTATCATCTATCTATCCATTGTCTATATGACCATTATCTATTAAGATATTTAGCATATATATATATATATATACATACATATATATAATCTATAGATGAGTAAATAGATGGGTGCATAGATGGTAAGTGATACATAGAAACATATATGGGTAGCTGAATAGATAATAGATAGAAGGATGATATATAGAGGATGGAGGGAGGGAGGGAGAGAGAGAGTGAGAGAGAGAGAGAGAGAGAGAGAGAGAGAGAGAGAGAGAGAGAGAGATGGGTGAATCCCTGAAACTCTCTAGCCAAATCAGTGAGCTCAAAGTTTAGTGAAAGAGCCTATATCAAAAAATAAGGTGGAAAGAGATCAAGGAAAACACTTGATGTCACCCTCCAGCCTCCACACAAAAAGACAGGGACCATCTCAAGTCTGGGCCATTAACCAGGATAGAAAGAACAACATGAGATGGTGTACCGTATGGTGTACCGCAAGCAGTTAACCTCATTCTCATCTCCTAATTTGAGAAATTCCTCAAGTGTCTCAGCCTCAAATTGAATAATTTTCCAATTTCCTCCTTAAGGTAATTTTTTAAACTACTGAGTTTTATAGGCTGGAGCATGTGAGACACTGACTACTGTATGTCTTTTTAATTAGATCCTCTACATGATAATTAAAATCTCGCTCTGCATCCTCGCTATTCTTAAACTCTGCAGTGATGCTCTTCTAGCTGGAAGTGAGCTGACCATCTGGAAGCAGTAAAATATCTTAACCTTAAAATGTGAACTATCAGTTAGAGATACCACAAATGAAACTTGCTCGTCATTTCTTTAATGGGGAAATGCCAGGGTTCCATCCTTCATTCTGTCTAATCAAGAAGCTGCAAGAGTCTCACAGTTGGAAAAAAAGGCTTCCAGAAGTCACATGGGCCTTCTTCTTTCATCTCTGTAGAACAAGTCACGACTCACCCTCCCCATGGAGGGCCTTGGGGCACATGGTATTGCAGGAGGAAATTCCAAGCCTATTCTTGGAAACATCTTCTAAAAAAATTGTTTTATTGTTATTTGGGAGTTGGAGACAGAGATCCAAAGCCTTGGAAGTATGTGAGGGAAAATGAGGCTGGCTGGAAGCTTAGAAATAATGAGAGAAGAGAGAAGGGCACATGAGGAAGACATGGAGTGAGAACAAATTATGAAAGAGAGATGCTGAGGATGCAAAGGAGGTCAGGTGAAGAAGGAAACTTTTGATGCGGTACCCAAGAATTCTTACAATGGAGCCTGGCATAGTGGCTCATGGTGAGAATTTTAATGTTTGGTGTGGAGGAAAGGCCATCATTATAAGAGATCAGAAAATGAAGCAGAAGTCCCCCATTAGGGAATTTCTACAGGGTGGTCCAGGAATCCCTACCATTAGCCAAGGAATGTTATAATTTGTCACCACAGAGCTTCAGCAGTGACAGGAGCCTGACTCTGCTTCCCCAGACCTGGGATGACAGACGCATGCCCTTCTGCTCATGCCTGGCTTTTGCATGGGTGCTGGAGATCTGAATGCAGTTGCCTTGCTTATACAGTATCTTACTTTCCCTTCTGTTGCTGAGATAAAATACTCTGACAGACAGCAACTTAAAGGAGAAAGGGTTTGTTTTGGCTTGCAGTTCCAGAGGGATAGAGTCCATCCTGATGAGGAAGGCATGGTTGCAGACAGAGGAGGTATGGTAACAGGATTGGGAAACCAGTTGATCACATGAAGTCTATACTCAGGAAGCCGAGAGAAAACAGGAAGTAGAGCCAGGCTATTCAACCTTAAGCCCTCCCTGAATGATGTACTTCCTCCAGCAAGGCTCTGCTTCCTAAAGGTTCTATAAAATGGCCACCAACTGGGGACTAACTATGCAAACACATGAGCCTTCTTGGGAAGGCTTTTCTCATTCAAACCACAGCATATAGTAAGTGCTTTGCTGAATGAGCCATCTCACAATCCTTGACATTGATACTTTCTGGTCTCTGAGCTTGGCATTCTATGTTCAGGTCTGTATTTTTCCATTTATGGGTGACCTTGGGCCAAGCACATAGCTGCATTAATTTTCTTGTCCACATGACAAAATACCCGAGAGAAGGGATTTAAGGGAGGAGAGATTTGCTTGGCTCACAGTTTCAGAAGGTTCAGTGTATTGTGGTGGGGAAGGCATGGGGGCTAGAAATGTGTTGGTCTATGGCAAGGGGAGCTTAGGGTGTTTAGTTACACCAAGGCAGCCAACAAGAAGCAGAGAGAGCACAGGTAGGAACCAGATGCAGATATTACCTTCAAGGCACACTCTCAGCAATTTATTTCTGCTAGCTAGATCACAGTTCCAAAGGTTCTAGAACCTTCCAATACAGAACCAATAGCTAGGGACTGAGTATTCAAATACATGAAACTGTGGGGGACATTTCACAATCATATCAGTGACTTTTATTGGCCTTGGTTTTCTGATCTATACGGTTTATGAGTTTATCTATAATTTATGAGTTTATAGGATTTCTGGAGCATCCTGAGGTAATGAGTTTTCCTGCTGTTGTTGTAGTATATGTGTGTACATGTTTTTGTATGTGTACACATGAGTGCATGTACACGTCTGTGCACATAAATATATGAAGACCAGAAGTCTAAGTTAGGTGTCTTCCTCTATTATCCTCCTCCTTACCTATTGAGTAGGGTCTCTCACTGATACACAAGCTCACCAATTCAGCAAGAACGGCTGGCCAGTGAGCCCCAGGAATCTTTGTCTCCACCTTCCTAGTGCTAAAGCCACAAGTGCATACCATCAGGCATGTGGGTGCTAGGGATCTGAACTCACTAGGTAGCTTGCCAGCTGTGTTAGCTCCCCAGGCCGTGGCTCTTGTATATGGAGTTTGGAGATGTACACCTGTTCAAGGTCAGGACAAAGCCTCCGAGATAAACCATTGAGAAGTATTCTAGTGAATGATCTCCTACATGGGCACTGGCTGCTCTGGCACTTTCTCCCTGACCCCTGAGCCCTGCAGCACAGAAATGCCTGGCAACAGAACCAATCATGTCTGGAGGAGGACTTTAACCAGCAGTCCTGCTGGAGGGCAACTGAGCCCTGTAGACTTAATGATTTACAACTAAGTAGCTTCTGGCGTGTGATGGATGCAGTAACCTTGAGTTGACACCCCTGCTTCCCTGTTGAACATTATCAAGACCTCTTAAACCATTCTTCCTCATTTTCTCTGATGGGCACCTTGGTAGGAGGCTGAACCAGGCAGCACAAACAGCCAGATGACTCCATTTAGTCCCAAGCCCTACTCTTTCCCTTTTGAGTTTCCAGTTGTTTGAAAGTATCTCTATCTTCCTCTCCACCCTCTCCCCATCCAAACTTGATCCAGGAGATTAATTTAATTAGAATAAACTCCAGGTCTCTGAATATGTTAATCCTCTTCTCAAAGGCTGATGTTTCCACATCCTGCTGTCTTTTATAGCTCTGCTGGGTGCAATGAGCCTTAGCCAGGAGCTGGGATAGGAGGCAGACATCTTCCTTGTTGGTCTGAGCCAGGACTCATTTATTTGGTAGCAGGGCTGTTCCCTTTGATGAGGATACATGGCCACAATTGCTGACCCGAAACCTGTGGTGTCTTCAGGCTCCTTCAATGAGTGCATCTGTTATTTGATTAAGGAGGGTGACTGTGAAGGAACGAGACATGGTTTCCTCTCTTACCAATTGTGGATGTCAGGCAGATTCTTCGTTTTCTGGACTCGGTAGGACTTAAAAGGCTGACTATTGGCTCGGGTCAAGGGATGTTTAATTCATTACCTGTGAGACTATAATAGCCTCATCTAGGTCCTGGTGGGAGTTGCAGGTGGCTAATAACTTCCTAGAATGTTCTTTATTTTCTTCTCAATTTCCCTTTGTTCCTGCCAGCCATGTACAGAAGTCAGGTTTGAAAGAAAAGGAAGAAGTTTCTAGACCGTAGTATGATGTTTCTCTCACTGCCCCTTCTGCCCTCCCACTCTGTAATAGTTTGATTGAGAAATGACCCCCAGAGCTCATGTATTGGAACACTTGGTCCCCAGCTGGTGATTTCGTTCAAGAAGGTTGTAGGGAAGGTGCTGTCATGCGGGAAGTGTGTCACTGTGGGTGGGCTTTGAGGACTTATAGCCTGGCCCCACTTGCTGTTCTCTCTGTTTCCTGTGTGTACCTGAAATTGTGATCAGCCAGCTTCCTGCTTCTGCTCCCATGCCTTCCCTACCATTACAGACTCTATCCTCCTGGAACCATATGCTAAAACAAACCGTTTCTTCTTTGAGTTGCTTTTGGTCATGATGTTTTATCAAAGCAACAGAAAACTAACACACACACACACACACACACACACACACACACACACACACACACAGCCAGAACATGAACTCAATATGGCACATGTTAACCACCACCGGAAACCTAGGCTAGTTCACATTAACTACTAGAGACAACCAGATTCTGATATTGCTAGTGCTATTAGTTTTCATGATGAGGATAAACCAAGTCAGCCTCCACTGCCAACGGCATATGTAGGGAACAGGGTCCTGTGCATGATAACGGGCCCTTCGGACTCAGAGTGGTCAAAGTGAGGCAGTTTATTTAGGTGCTTTCCAGGTCAGATACCAACCCAACCAAAATGGTGGGCAGGCCACAAATCCTTCCTCATTGGCTGGATACTGGAAAAGGCAGAGTCTTTCCCTCACTCACCTAGGTTCCATTCATCCCTCCCCTTCCTTCTTTCCCATCATCCACTCTGTTATTGCCCATATCCTGCTTAGCAGATTTTTGATCTTGTAAATGTGCTATGAACACAAACCACTAAGCATCTACCTAAAACAATCCCACCCCAACCCTTAAAGACAGCACTTAGTATTTCCCTGAGCTGACATTAACCTTTGATTTAATTGTATGCATCCAACAGTCAGCTGCTGGGGCAGGGGACCCTGCTGTCTCCAGTATATCTAAAGCTTGTACCCTTCTAAGACACTTTGTATTGAAAATGGACCATCATGTATTGTTTCTCACACACAGAAGAACAATACTCCTGTCCAAAATGTAAAAAGAACTCTTAAGATTCAATGCAATAATAAACAGTTTATTGAAAAATGGAAATGAGGCCAGATGTGGTGGCATAGACCCACAATCCCAGCACTATGGAGGCTGAGGTAGGGACATCACAGCCTGGACTGTGTGAGGAGACCCATTCAAAAACAAAACAAAGGAAGGGAAAAAGGAAGGAAAGGGGGAGGGAGGTGGGAAGGGGAAGGAAAACAGGAAGGAGGTATTTGACCAAATGCTTCCTGGTAGGAGATCTTTGAGTGACCTAAAGACACATGTGTGTTTATTATAATTCATTAACAGACAAAATGAAAATGAGCCAGGTTTGGTGATTGACCTTTGTAATCCTGTGCTGGACAGTTTTATGTCAACTTGACACAAGCTAAAGTCATCTCAGAGAAGGAACCTCCTTTAAGAAAATGTCTTCACAAGATGGGGCCACAGGCAAGCGTGTATAGCATTTTCTTAATTAGTGATTGATGGGGGTGCAATGCATTGCGGATGGTGCCATCCCTGGGCAGATGGTCCTGGGTTCTATAAGAAAACAGGTCGAGCAAGCCAGTAAGCAGCACCCCTTCATGGCTTCTGCATCAGCTCCTGCCTCCAGGTTCCTTCCCTGCTTGAGTTCCTGTTCTGACTTCCCTTCACTTATAGAATACAATGTAGAATTGTAAGTCACATAAACTCTTTCCTCCCCAACTTGGTTTTTTTGGTCATGGTGTTTCATCACAGCAGTAGAAACCCTAATTGAGACAAATTCCAATACTTGGTAGGCTGAGGCAGGAGGTTTGCTTTAAGTTCAAGGCTAGCCTGGGCTACAAAGTGAGACCCTGTCTAAAAACCACACTGGCAACAAACCCACAATAAGGAGACACTTTTTACCCACAACAATGGCTAAATTAAAAAAAAAGCCATTTTTCAAGGATGTAGAATATGAAGGAAAACGTGTCTACATCTTACTGCAGTTATATGCTTAGGCATGAACTCAGAACACACAAAAATATGTTCCAATAAAGGTTTACCAGGATGGTAAGATGGGGTCAGTGAGTAAAAGTGCCACACACCAAGTCTGACAACACAGGCTTGATTTCCAGGACCCCATGGTGGAAGGAGAGAACTGACTCCCCCAAGTTGTCCTCTGACTTTTACCTATAGGACAGAGTACATGCATTCATACATATATGTATGTTCTCTCTCTCTCTCTCTCTCTCTCTCTCTCTCTCTCTCTCTCACACACACACACACACACACACACACACACACACACACACACACGAGTAAGATATAATAAAAATTTTAGAACAAAAAAGGCTTATCCATGAATGTTCTTAGCTGTTGTATTCCTAACAGCAAAACAGAAATCTCTAAGGTCCCTAACATGACACTGCTACCTCAGGTATGTAACTTTGATTACCTCAGAGGTTGAGGGGAGAAGGATCATAAATTCAAGGCCTGTCTGAGCTACAGGGTGAAGTCCAGGCAACGTTTAGGAACTTAGTGAGCTCCTGTCTTAAAGGACAAGAGGAGCAGGAATATAATTCAGTGGTTGAGCATTTGCCTAGCACACGTGAGTCCTTCAGCTTCAATCCCAGAAGTATGAAAAATAGATTAAAAAAATAGGTCTTGGTAAAGAAACTGGAATGTCTCCAGGTAATTGAATATTTTTTTAAATCACAGAGCAAAGAATGAATTATTGATATATGGTACAATATGAATTAATATCAAAATAGTTGTTTTGAGTGAAAGAAGAAGTACATAATGCATAATTTCATTTATATGTAAACCAAATCAGCTTGTTTCTGGAAATAGAGTTTAGAGAGACCCGGTTAGTTAGAAGGGTACAGAAGGGAACTTGCTGGAATGATGAAAATTGTCTGTCTTTTAAGTGGCGCTCGCTGCTTTGGATGCTGCAAAACCCCAGCAGTTCTTTATTCATAGCTGTGAGACAATCCCTGACAGAAGCCACTTAAGGAAGGAAAGGTGTCTTGTGGCTCACAGTTCAAGGATGAAGTCCACCATGGTGGGGAAGGCATGGTGATAGGAACTGGAGGCAGCTGGAAGGAGAGAGAAAAGAGCCTGGGTGTTCAGGTCACTTTCTCCTTTTTATGTGAGCCAGGACCCCAGCCTATGGGATGCGTCTGCCCACATTCAGGGCGGGTCTTTTTTTTCCCTCCCTCTGCTAAATCTCTCTGGAGACACCCTCACAAATATACCTGAAGGTGTGTTTCCATGGTGATTCTAAGTCCATAAAAAGCAGGGCTTGGCAACTAGTGCCTGTAGTCCCAGTTCTGGAAAGGCAGACGGGCATGTCCCTGGGGCTTGGTGGCCAGTGAGTCATACTGAATGGGGCTCAGTGAGAGATCTTGTCTCAAAAACTAAGGTGGTAAAAATAAGGTGGTGAGTTACTGAAGAAGACACCTGATGTTAATTCCTGCCCCCCCCCCAAAGAGAGAGAGAGAGAGAGGAGGGGCATTGAAGAACTGACTGAGGTCCAGTGGTTCCATATAAAACAACACTGGTTGTGTTAGGAATAAAACCTAGTCATTTGTAAGAGGCAGGCTCTAGAAAAAAGCAATGGTTTTTGAACCCTGAAAGTGTCAGTTCACATGACTTTTTATACGTCTGTGTTGAAGGATGAATACACTAAGCTCTGTGAAGTTATTATGGGTCTGGAAGGCACAGGGCAGATGTTTTATGTTAGGTTTATGAATATCTATAAAGAAATTCTCCCACATACTCTGCACTGGCCACAAAGAGGCTTTCTCTTTCCATCGTATTCAAATGTTTCTTGTATTTCTTTTTATAGGAATCAAAGTCTAGGTATATATAATCACAGACAGAACTAAATTCCAGTAGAAATAGTCTGTATATCAGGTAGGGCATAGGCATGAGCCACTGTGGGTCAAGTCTGTTGTCCCATCCAGGCCAGAAACTGCTCATGTATTTTTCCCTCTTCCTTTCCTTGTCCTCCCTTTTCCATCTCCTCTGTCTTCCTCTGTCCACCTCTTTCCCCCATTCTCCTCTCCTCTCCCTCCTCCTCCTCTTCCCCTGCCTTTACTCCCTGCTTCCCTCTTCCCTGCCCTCCCCCTTTTCCTCTTTTCTCCCTTTCTCTCTCCTTTCCATTTTTGATACTGGGGATTACATGTAGGGCTTCACACATGCTATGCAGCTATGCATGTATTCTATTAGATATATCCTTAGACCTTTACTTGTAAAATTATTGTTGTTAATACTCTAATTAAATGTATTCATTGGCAATTTCTCATGTGTATATAAGGCATTCAGTTTACTCTTACAGTCGCCCTTTTTCCTTCCACTTCTGTTGTCTCCATCCCCTCTAAAGATCCCCTCTCTACATTAATGCCTGTTTGTTTTGTTTTGTGACACACTGATTTTAACAAGTGCAGTCTATGTGGCCTCAGATTTAGAACTGTCATTTGTAACCTGGCAGACACTCTGTTGGGTACACAGATGAAGGCAATGACTGTCCCTCCTCCAGAATCTACCAGTTGCCAATAGTTTAACATCAAGGATTAGGGCCTCATGGGACCATCACTGATCCATCATTGGCTGTTGATAGGTTTTGCCTTGTGCAGGCTCAGCACAGGCAACTGCAGATGCTATGAGAATTGTGAGCCCTGCAAACTACGATGCCAACCTGACATGCAAAATGTGCCCACTGAGGCCACAGTAGCACAACTGTTAAGGGAGTAATAAACTGCTCTTGGATAGGTTTGAAGGCCTGCTCTGTGGTAGAACATTCATGCCAAATACTATAAACCCAGTAGTAGTTAAAAGTTAAGAAGCCAGGCAGTGGAGATCCATGTCTTTAATTCCATCACTTGGGAGGCAGAGGTAAGTGATCTCCGAGTTCAAGGCCAGCCTGCCCTACAGGGTGAGCTCCAGGACAGAGTAAGGGCTACATAGAGAAACCCTGTATCGAAAACAAGCAAGCAAACAAACAAAACAAAACAACAACAAAAAAAACCATCGGGTCTCTTAGTGAACCTGGGGCTCACCAATTTGACTTTCATGACTATCAAGCAAGCTCTAAGGATTTTCCTGTCTCTGCCTCCATAGTGCTGGGATTACAGGCATGTGCCACTATAATAATCAAGGTTCTCTACAGGAACAGAACTCATAAGACACACACACATACACACACACATGAGATATTATGTATATAGGATATATATATATATACATTAACATTTACATATATATGTATTTAATATATACACACTGCATATACACACACCCATACATATTATATACATATCATAAACATTACATATTACATATATGGACATATACACACCTATTACATATCACATAAACACATGTTACATATGTGTATTTAAAATATATGTATATTTACAATATACACACATATGCATACACACACACACACACACACACACACACATATATATATATATATATATATATATACACTTTTATATTAAATCCCATATATATGAGATTTATTAGAGTGTCTTGGAGACTGTGTTCTGGCTAGCTCAACAATGGCTGTGTCCTGATGGAAAGTCAAGAACCCTGTAGATGTTCAGTCTACAAGGCTGGCTGTCTCAGCTGGTCTTTGGTCTATGATGGAATCCCAGGGAAGTATGTTCTCATCCCCTAACAGTGAAGGAATGCCTCAGTGGCAGAATAGATGACCTTGTCAAGAGCGAGGTCAAACAGACAAAAACACAAAAAGCTTCCTTCTTTCATGTCCTTTTACGTGGACTGCCATCAAAAAGAAATAGTCTAATTGACAACTCATTATCCATCACAGCTACCTGCCCAGTTTTCTTTTTTAAAAAATAAAACATCTGGGTTCTGGGGATCAAACTCAGGTCCCCATACGTGCCTAGCAAGTACCTTCCTTACCCACCGAGCCATGTCCTCAGCCCCTATTCATGTGTTTTACGTATTTAGCCAGTGTTACTGTGTAAGCCATGATGTAGATACAGAATATGGCTTTTAATGTTAGTTACCTTGCACCAAGTGGCAGAAATGTGGGTGAATAGTTACAAGGGTGGCTAGCAATCACTGAGCCTTAGAATCCTAGATAGATGTGCATAAATGGCACATATTTTGATTCCTTTGATTGGAGGAATGGGATGCTAGGCTGGGATTTTGCCTTTTTAAAAGTTTTTAAAGGGTCAAAAAGTTTTTATGTTGTGTGTGTGTGGGGGGGGGGGCATGCAAGTACCATAGCACATGCGTGGAGGTCAGAGAACCTCATGTGTTAGTGTCACCTTCCACCTTGTTTGAGGAGGAGTCTTGTTGCTTACTACTGTGTATATCAGGCTAGCTCCCCGTGAACATCAGGGAAGTCTCTGTCTCTGTGTCCCATCTCTATGTTGGAGTGATGGGATCGCGGATACATGTTCTCCAGTACCTGACTTTATGTGGGTTCTGGGGATGCTAACTCAGGTCCTAGGGATTTTACAGCCAGCACTTTACCTTCTGAGCCATCCTCCAGCCCAGGATACATATTACTGAAATGGAACTTGAGGACAGGCATACAATTCCACCACTTCCAGTAGTCCATCCAGTCATCAACACATTGGTAGATTATTGATAGCCAGAGTATTGTGACCCCAGACTCAGAGCACTGGGAATTATGGCCTCAGAACAAAGATTTTTGTAGTTTAAGTGAGTTTCATAAAGAAGAAAAAATTGAGGATCCATTGTGATAATTCCTCCCTCCTCCCCCCTCCTCTGACCTTTATTCTCCTCCTTCTTTTCCCGCTCTTTCTTTCCTTTTTAGGGATAGGGTCTCACTTGCACTGCTCTCCACGTGCCAGCTTCAGATTTCTTAGCTTAAAATATTAAAACATTCAAGTGTGGTGGTACATGGCTCTGGTTCCCAGCACTCTGGAGTCTGAGGCAGTTTGAAACTAGTCTTGGCTACCTAGTGAGTTCCAAGCAAGCCCAGGATACATAGTAAGACCTTGTCTGACAACATTGTCAATAAAAATAAGTGTGTGTGTGTGTGTGTGTGTGTGTGTGTGTGTGTGTGTGTGTGTTTAAAGTCAAGGACTAATTTGTTCCTTAGTGACAGAAATGGAACACAGTCCACACCTCTTGGTGACAGACCACTCAGACAGAGATATGTAGGTTTGCTGGTTGGTTTCTCTAGCAGGGTTGGGGCACATGGTGTAAAGACAGAGGCAACTATTGGTTGGGGGAACATCACCACCCCTTTTGGGAGACTGAAGGACAGGGCTCTGCGATGCTCTTTCATTTATGTGGATGTAGTTGTTGTGGCTCTGTGGGCCTGTGGATTTACCCAGCAAGCAGAACTGATTTAATTCATTCCTTTGCTATCCGTTCAATCTTCGTTCATAGAAACATCTGGGCCTCTGTCCTGAGTCTTTTCTCCACCAGGCTCTGAAGCCATGTGATAGTTCTGCCAGCCTTGGCTCTCTCAACACCACTGCCTTCGGAACTGCTAGCTCACAACAGATATTCAACTACTTACATTCTTATATATACACTCAGTCCTATAGATCCTCAGACGTAACCAACTGCAAATGGAAAATGCTAGGGGGGAGAAGGGGGACTGGGAGAGATGGTTTAGTGGGTGAGGAAAGTGCTTACTGTCCAGGTATGAGACCTGAGGTGGGTCCTCAGAATCCACTGAGAACTCAACATGATAGCATGTGTCTACCATCCTATCACTCAGATGGTGAGATGGAGGGTGGAGACAGGAGAGTCCCGAGGAGCTAACAGGACAGATAGCCTGGCATACACATCAGTAAACAAAAGGCCCTGGCTCAAATAAGGTAGATGGTGAGGATGACACCCGAAGCTGCCCTCTGACATCCAGAAGCATCCTGTGACAAACACACATATTACATATCCTCTGTACTGAGCATGTACTAACCTTAATTTCCTGTATCATTGTTCCCTAAACAGTGCAACACTAATGATTCCCATAGCAATTATGTCCTGTTAGTGTTAGTGATCTAGAGATGAGCTCCTTTGTTTTTATTTTTGGTTTTCCAATTTTTGTTTTGAGACAGGATCTTACTCTTAAGTCGGTGCTGGCCTGAAACCTCATTATGATCCTCCTGCCTCAGCCTTCCAACCATTGGAATTATAGTTCTGTACCACCCAAGCTGGCTTAGATAGACAATTTAAAAGTACATAGGATGATGTAAATAGTTCATACCACACCATTTTATGTAAAGGATTGATATTCAGTACTTTTTAATTCAGCCTTACCTAAATTCTTAGGAAAGGGTCAGAAGGCAGCCAAATTCTTTGTCAAAATATCATACAAGTGGCCTCTAGCCCAGTTGCTCTTAAAGTCCTTGCTTCCCTTGGAAACTCTGTGAGCCAGGTCTCTACAATCTACATTTACCTTCAGCAAAGCTGTCACTTGGACTCCTATTAAAAGAACCTGTTAGGCTCTGCCTACAGCATTCAACCTAGTTCCTAGTTTCCTAGTTCAAACTTCTAAGTATTTCACATTCCTCCAAAAACCAATACAGTCATGATCTTCACAGCAACAACTCCATTATCCCTAGTCCAAACTTTTGTATTGTTACTTTTTATTTGCCAAAGTGCCTTATGGAAATAGAGTTTATCTTGGCTTATAGTTCCAGCAAGGAGTCTGATAGATGGGGAAGCCTTGAGGGTGGCATGACAGCTGGTAGTCAGATCTGGAAGATGACATGTCACTCCTTCAACCACACACAGAAAGCAAAGGGAAACTGACCCAGGAAGTGGAGCAAGATTATCAGCTCTCAAAGCCTGTCCCTAGTTCTTGTGGAATATTTAACTATGTAGAGATATGTGTCACATTTGTTTCTTCTGTAGAATATTACTTTAACTGTCTAAAGGGGTGTTACATTGTTTATGCTATGGAATATTACTTTAACTATGTGAATGTGAGTTACATTTGTTTCTGCTGTAATGCAAAAATGTGTTACATTTGTTTATGCTGCATTTGTTTAATTATGAAAAGATGTGTTGCTGTTTCACCTTGCTTGCCTAAGACAGCTGATTGGTCTAATAGAAAGCTGAATAGCCAATAGTTAGGCAGAGAAAGGATGGGTGAGGCTGGCAGGCAGACAGAATAAATAGAAATCTAGACTCATGAAGAGAGAGAGAAGAGAATGAGGGAGAAAGAGAGGGATATGCCTGGGGCTAGAAACCAGGCAGCCACAAGCCAGCTAGACACTGGATTAAGCAGGAAAGCAAGACATACAGATAGAAAGAAAGAAAGAAAGAAAAAGAGAGAGAGAGAGAGAGAGAGAGAGAGAGAGAGAGAGAGAGGTAAAAAAAGCCCCAAGGCAAAAGGTAGATAAAGAGAAACCAATTACAATAAGAGCTAAGCTAAGGCTGAACAGTCAAAACCAATAATAAGTTCCATATCATGATTTGGGAGCTGGTTGGTAGCCCACTGATATACTTTCTCTAGAAAGATTGCATCTACTGAGGGTTCCATAACACTCCTGAATAGCACCACAGACTTGCAACTAAATGTTCACATGCAAAGCCTGTGTGGGTACTTTTCATTTTTCTATCAGTAAATTGCTATAAACCCAGGTGGGATTTCCAGATTGGGGAAACATATTTTAAAAAACGGGGGAACAGAGTTCAAGAAATGGGAAAGTTTACAGGCAAGTTTCCACTCCAGAGCATTTGATTTTCACCTTAGCTTAGAGTCAGAGAGTTCATGTGCCCCTGTGGCCTAGATGAGCTGGTGGCTTAATGATATATCTACAGGCTTTTTTCTCCCCAGCTTCTACATACAGTCTGTGGAACATCTATGTTCATAAAAAAATTATTGACATTCTAATCTCAAGAAGTGGCCCACTATCATGGACAAAGCAGGAACCACATTTTCATACAGGCACACTCAGGTCCTGAAACCCTGCAGTGAAAACCCCATCCTGTACCAGGAATGCAGCTCAGTGGTAGACTTCCTGCCTAGAATCCCCCAGTGAGGGGCTGGGGTGTGGCTCAGTGGTAGAGCACCTGCCTAGAATCCCCCAGTGAGGGGCTGGGGGTTTGGTTCAGTGGTAAAGGGCTACATAAGTGCTCACCCCTTACCTCCATCTATTATTTTCATTTCAGGCCTTTTGTCCTATTACTTTTCTTCATGGCTATCCATTCTTCATTGCATAAAAATAAACAGTTCACAATCTGGGCATGGTGGTATGCACTTGTAATCCTAGCACTTGAGAAGCTGAGGCAGGAGGATCACAATTTTTAGGTCAGTCTGTGCTACATAGTGAGACTGAGCTCAAAAAAATCAAACCCAAACCCAAACCTAACCTAACCAAACCAAATTTCCCTTGCACCTCAAAGTCTGAAGGCTCCCACGTCATACAAAACTCTGGTGAAATAAGTATACTACACTATCCTCTGACTGAATTGTCCTATATTTTGGGAGGGTGGGGGATAAGGGGACGGTGACCCACAATTATGGGATTGAGCAAGGACATTACATCTTCCAGCCCTTTCACCAGCTTGCCTCCACCCATTGCTGTGTCTCTGACACTGGCTGGCCTGGTCTCCAGGGAACAGCTGTGGAAACCTGGCTCCAGCCAATCCCTGATGATCCGAATGCCAGGGAAGCCACTGTTTCCTTGCACCCAACTTCCTTCTTATCTCACAAATGTTTAAAAGTGCTTCTTCCATGCTTTTTGATATGGCTTTTTATTAAACTGTTTTTTTTTAAACTCAGTTCACTGTAGATTATAAAAATTCAATACCTTAAGGATCTTGTTGAGCAGGTTCCAAAGAAATGAAAAATAGAAGTGGGGGCCCGTGGGCTGACTGAAGGAGGTAAAGGCACTTGCTTCCAAGCATACTTGGGTTCAATCCCTGAGACCTGCAGAGTGGAAGGAGAGAACCAACTCCTGAAAGTTGTCCTCTGACCTCCACGTGTGGGCTGTGGCACACACACACCTCCACAACTAAGTATATTTTTAAGGAAGTAGAACTAGAGACATTTCTTACTGCTCTGCCATGAGAAGTGGAATTGTCTTAGTCAGGGTTTCTATTGCTGTAAAGAGACACCATGACCAAGGCAAGTCTTATAAAGGAAAACATTTAACCTCACAGTTCAGAGGTCTAGTCCATTATCATCATGATGGGAAGCCTGACAGTATGCAGGCAGACGTGGAGCAGGAGAAGGAGCTGAGAGTTCTGCATTTGGTCCACAGGCAGCAGAAGGTGACTGAGACACACTGGTAGCAATTGAGCTTTTGAGACCTCAAAGCCCACCTCCACAGTGACACACTTCCTCCAACAAGGTCACATCTACTCCAACAAGGCCACACTTCCTAATAGTGCCACTCCCTATGTGCCAAGTACTCAAAAACATGAGTCTATAGGGGCCATTTCTATTCAGACCACCACAGGATCCAAGTGCCCACAGCAGTGACTCACAAATGTCTGTAACTGTAGTTAAAGGAACCAAACGCCCTCTTCTGGTCTCCGTGGATTTACACACACACACACACACACACACACACACACACACACACACACACACACACCTCTTTCTTTGGGGATTAAACTGAGGACCTCACATTTGTTAAGAAAGCACTGTATCAATGAGCTATATGTCTGTAATTTCCCTTTGTTTTTTATTTTAAGGGAGGGCTCTTACCAAATTGTCCAGCCTGGCCTTGAGTGAAAGATCCTCTTGTCTCCCTCACAATTTGTGGCAGAAGAGGGTACCCACACCACCACGCCTGGCTTTCCATGTATTTTTCCCCCAATGTGTAAAACTGTAAAGGTGCTTGCTGTTATTGTTTAAAATAACAACCAACAACAGCAGAAAATATACCCCCCCAAAAAAAACAAACAAGCAAAAAAATCCTTTATTGAAATGGAGAGCCAGGCTTGGTGACTATAACCATAGCCATCCCAGTACTTGGGAGGTGAAGTCAAGAGGGTCAAGAACCAGGAGTTAGGGGCCAGCCTAGATTCAGTGTGTCCGAATAAACAAAGGAACACCATAATCCCAACAAAGTCCAAACAAACAAAAAAAAACAAAAACCCCCGTCTTCCCTTCAAAAGAAACTCATGCCAACCTGGAAATTACTTTGTAGCCAAGGAGGATCTTGAATTCCTATCCTCCTGCCTCCACCTCCCAAGTGCTAGGCTCATAGGTTTGCCACCAGCAAGCCTGGTTTGTGAAGAGCTGGGGATCCACTTGAGAGCTAGGCAAGCACTCCACTTCCCAAACCCCAAACCTACTCACTCCCCCTGGCCCCGCCCCAATTAGAATCCTAAAGCCAAACCAAGGAAACAAAACTAACCAGTGATCAACAGCAAACTTTAGTGGGGTAGGAAGAATAAAGTGGATGCCCCTGAATTCACTCAGTTGACTCTGATTTCTTTCTCTGGCCTAAGAAATTAAAGAATCAGAGGGCAGGTTCGGATTCCAGTCTTAGGCACTCCTGGGTCTCGGGAAAAGAAGGTGGTATGCAGACAGAGCAGGGCCATAAATCCTTGTGTTTACAGAAGTGTGGGTGAGCACAGAAGCAGAAACTGGGGTAGCCAGAGATCTTCCAGGGCCCTAGCAAGAAAGACACAAGGCTTGGCTCCGAAAGTAGCGGAATCCGAGTCTCCAGGCCAGATTTTCCCTCTAGCCATTCTGGGCCAAGCTAAGCAGAGCGGCTTAGCCAAGAGAAAGGGACATCTTCCTCGTCTGCCGGGAAGGAACAAACCCGCCTGCTTAGAGAGCACCGGGAACCCCAAGGGTCCCTCGCAGCCCTTAGCAGCCAACATGACTTGACTGCTCCCGGGTCCCGCGCGCTCCCCACTCTCTCCAGACGCCCCCACCCTTTCCGGGTGCGCGCGCAAGAGCTGGCCAGCTTCCCCTAGCTGTGCGCTCCGCAGCCTGCGGGTGGCAGCGGCGGCGGCGACTGTCTCTCAGGGAAGAGGGTGACCAAGGGACCGCGGAGGAGGAGTCGGCGCCTCAGCCGCTCCCCTTGGGACCGCGCCCCGCCTTCTGTCGCCACCTGAGCATCCCCCTCCTGTCTCCCTAGCCGCTCTGGTCTACCCCACCATCCCCCTGGGGGACCGTGTGTACTCTCAGTGCCGCAGCCGCGGTGTCATTGCGTCCGTGATCGGGACACTCGGATCTTGATTCCCCTGGGGGCTTGGGACAAGCTGCACGGGTCGTGGTGACAGGCAGCGGAGGCACCAGCGCGCATCCCTCCCCCGCTTTAGAGAGGTGTGTAGACAACTGGTGTGACTTTGGAGGTCCGACTCCTCCTTCCGGCCAGCCTCGCGACGCACCACCTCCTGAGACAGGCCAGTGTGTCCGGCAGGCCCCAGAGGCTCGTGTGGGGACTTGGAACGTGTCCGGGAACCCGTGGCGCTGTGCGCACTGGTGAGTTTTGCGGGCGGGGTAGGGGCGGAGAGAACGTAGTGCTGGGTCCCTGCTCCCGCCCCTTTACTGCCGTCTCCCCCCCCCCCCCCACTTTGAGAGAGTCATTGAGATTTGAGCGTGACTGCGGAGCCTGGAGGATGCGGGCACCGGGAGCGGGCTTTTCCTCCTCCCGGAGTGATGGAGAGGGCCGGTGAGCTGAACAAAGACACCCACCAGGAAGAGCGGGTCCTTTGCTGAAGAACGCCTTCCTAGCCCCACGACGATCGCCTGCGGGAGAGAGTGTCGGCGGTGCAACTCCAGGAGTGGTGCGCTCTTCCGCCGACGGGCGCAGAGCGAGAGCAGGGCACCTGCGCGCCACTCCCGCCACATTTCTGGAGCATCCTGACTACCACCGGGTTGTCCCTGAAGGTCTACGTCTCCGGAGGTTCAAAGTCCAAAGGCGATCTGTTCTGGGTGTTGTGGGGAGAGACCCTGGGACCTTTATTTTTTGCTGCCTCTTAGAAGGGACTGCGTGCTGTGGACAGAGCAGACGTTTCAGGGACACTTTTGTAAGCCAGAGGCTTTTCATGTGAGTGATCACGCTTGGTTCCCAAACAGCCCTGTCCTCTCAGTGGTCTGTCGCCTGAGCATCGGCATTTTCCCGCAACAGCAGGGATCCCCCTCATTCCCCACCCCTTGGCCATTGTCCAGTGTGAGGAGTCCACACGGTCTCAGGCTGCTCTGTGCCTCACAGGTGAGGCTAGTAGAGGCGTGGGTCCAGGGAAAGGACCTGGCGTGTTGTTTGATGGCTTCACTGAGGAGAGTCAAAGTGTTGTTGGTGTTGAACTTGATCGCGGTGGCCGGCTTCGTGATCTTTTTGGCTAAGTGCCGGCCTATCGCGGTGCGCAGCGGAGACGCCTTCCACGAGATCCGGCCTCGCGCAGAGGTGGCTAACCTCAGCACGCACAGCGCCAGCCCCATCCAGGATGCGGTCCTGAAGCGCCTGTCGCTGCTGGAGGACATCGTCTACCGGCAGCTTAATGGTAAGGACGTGCGCGGACGCCCGTAGGTTGTGGTGCGTGCGGGGGCACAGGGTGCTCTCCCTGGCTCTCTGTGTTCTGTGTACTCTAAGCTGACATCTGAATGCTTCTGGTTTCTCCCTTCCATTCCGGCTCGTTGTCTGGGACTATTGTAGAAACCATTACCTGCTTCTTTCCCATAATGTACTCAAGCTGGAAGTTTGGTCTTATGCTAGAAACCTGTCACTACAGTTGGCTCGTGGTTTCTGCTGTGACTCCAGCTTAGACAGGACGGATTGCAGTCTGGGGACCACTAGGAAGGACATAGCTGTCAGTGCATGGCGTGTGATGGGGGGAGCTGGTAGGGAAGTGGGTGTCATGGCTTGCAAAGTGAAGGCTTGGATGAATACATTATTTCTTTCGGTTGAATGCAACATTAAGAATGCAGACTCTTCCCTCCCCTCTTCCTGGGTGCAGAGTGAGATTCTGAACCAATAGCAATTGGGGTTTAAGTTCTCAGTGAGTCTGGCAAGCAGGTGTTCATTCACAAAGTTCCGCCAAACAAGGAGGCATGGCATTTAGGTTTGTAGCATTTTTCAGATCCTGTCCCATCTAAAACATTCTAAATGAGCTACCATGAAAGAGCAGGGGTGGGAGAGCTACTTTGCCGTTTCCACGTGGTTCAAGGGACTGATGGTTCCTGGACACTTGCTGTCTTCACAGTGGCACATCATCTATCTAGTATAAAGAAGACATAGTGGGTGCACGAGCCTGGCTCTCTCTTCCCTTCCCCACCTTTTGCATGTTCCCATGGCCTGAAACTGTCAGCTGTTGTAATGACTGATAGTAGTTTTGGCTGTGTACTAGAGAGACATTACAAGCTCCGCACCAAATGTGCAATGATAGGGCATTACCATTAGTCCAAGGAGGTTCCAGCCCCTTCCCCACAGGAGAACCCAGCAAACAAGACAGGGGAAAGTTAACCAAGCTGCCTGTATAGTAAGTAGTTAGTAAGTAGTGCTTTAGAGGCTGGTTGACCACAGAGCCTATGTTCTTGGCTACAAGGCACACATTTCTTTTCATGTCTCTCTCTCTCTCTCTCTCTCTCTCTCTCTCTCTCTCTGTGTGTGTGTGTGTGTGTGTGTGTGTGTTGTGTATTTGGTGGGTTGCACACATAGCACAGAGAACATATAGAGGTCAGAGAGCAACTTAGTAGAGCCAGCTCTTTTCTACCATGGAGTCCTGGATAATCTTAGCTCCTCAGGCTTTATTGCCTTTACTCACTAAGCCATCTCACGGGCCCCAGACTCTGAGTTTTAAAGTATATAATATATATAATATATATATATATATATATATGTATATATATATATATATATAGCTTTAGAGGCTGGTTGACCACAGAGCCTATGTTCTTGGCTACAAGGCACACATTTCTTTTCGTGTGTGTGTGTGTGTGTGTGTGTGTGTGTGTGTGTGTGTGTGTGTGTGTTATATGAACTACATGGATCTGTAGATACAGCCATATAACCAGACTTAACCTATCTTCACTGATGAGAGTCACAGGCCAGGCACATAGCAAGTAGCAGAGGACTGGGGAAGACAGGCTTCTTCTTGCCCTTTGATGATCCCTTCTGGACAGCCCCAGGAGAGGAATGTGAGCAGCCTCCTGCATTCATAGAAAGATGCCATAGTCTTCTTAGCATCATACTATAAATATCCAGGGGGCTTTGAACTTGCACCTTTAGTGTGAAGCTGTGGCCCTAATTGTACCTCGCACAGGTAATGAGACCAGACTATCAGGACAGCCCACCAAGGCCATGTTGAAGCCCAAAGTCCTCAAGACAAAACAAACAAAACAAGATCAAATCCCTCAGTTTATTTCTAGAGCAATTAGAAGAGTATGGGCTTAGCTGGGTGATGGTGCCACACACCTTTAATCCCAGCAGGCAGGCCGATCTCTGAGTTTGAGGCCAGCCTGGTCTACAGAGAGAGTTCCAGGACAGCCTCCAAAGCCACAGTGAAACCCTGTCTCGAAAAACCAAAAGAAGAAGGAGGAGGAGGAGGAGGAGGAGGAGGAGGAGGAGGAGGAGGAGGAGGAGAAGAAGAAGAAGAAGAAGAAGAAGAAGAAGAAGAAGAAGAAGAAGAAGAAGAAGAAGAAGAAGAGAAGTATGGGCTCAGCACTCTGGAGGTGAGGCACGAGAATCAGAAGTATAGGGTCAGCCTGGCTAAGTGAGAAGAGTAGGAAGGTTGGAATTATATTTCTGCATAGAAACACATTCATAAGACACCCCTCTCCCCATATAGCCAGAGCTTGCTCACTCTCAAGCTATTTGCAGGAACAAAGGCCATTTTCATAACTGTTTCCATTAGAGACATGAAATAAGTTATGGCCACACCTTTTAATGGCAATTATAAAAATTCTATGTGGTGCTTTTTACTTGTTTATTAATTAATTTGTTTACTATTGTGGTGTGAATGCATGTGTGCACATACATGTGGGAGCTAGGGGTCAATGTTTAGTATCTTCCTCAGTCACTTCTCTGCCTTATTTTTTGAGATACAGTCTCGTACTGAACCTGGAGTCTGCTATTTTGGCTAGTCTGGTTGCCCAGCAAACCCTTGTGCCCATCTTTTCTCAGCCACCCCACCCAGGGCTAGGATTATAGGTAAATGCTAGCAAGTCCTGTGAAGCTATCACTTTACCCAATGAACCATTTTCTTGGACCACTATGTGGTGTTTTTTTAAGGGTAGCACGACCCCCTTAGTATTTACAATAATACTGTGAGGCACCTGCCCTTCTTTCTCCCTTTAGACTTGCAGGCAGTCACCCAGTGACTATCAGGGCTTTAAAATGACTCTGGAGCTTGTTACCCTAGGGTAGAGACTCTTAGCTGCTGTTCCTACTTACCTACCTAGACATTACTATCAAAATCCCTTGCAGGGTCTATGTGGATGCAGAATCAGGGCTCCATGTCCTAGGGGCTCCTGTTCAACAGCAGGGAGTAGGGTCTGAGACTTTCCCTCTGATGAACTTCTTATTCCCCATCAGATACTCCTCTGCCTATACCAGACCTAGCAAGGGCAGAAGACACATTCAGATTACAAAGCCAGCAGGTGGGTAGGACTCACCAGAAGCTAAGGTTTGCTTTCAAGGGGTTCTAGGTCTGGCTTCTTTCTCCGAGCCTTTTGCTTTGCAGAAAATGCCCATGCTAGGGAGATGGAGGTGTAGTTCAGTTGGTAGAGCCCTTGCCTAGCTTGCATGAGGCCCTGAGTTCCATCCCTAAAACTGCATGAACGGTGGCACAAACTTCTAAGCTCAGCCCTAAGGAGGAGAAAGAAGGATAAGGCTTCAAGATCATCACTGGCTACCTGTGGAGCGTGAGGCCAGCCTGGGCTACATGAGACTGTGTCTCAACATGAAAGAAGGATGAAACTGGGCTGTGGAGCTAGAACCAATTGACTGGTTGAGTGGGGAGCTAGGAAAGGAAGGCTGGAAGTTTAGTTGAGAGCTTTTCCTGGGTAAGCTATGACTTCAAACCGGAACTTGGCAGAATCTGCCTTCCCGGACACTGTGGGTGATTTGTAGGGACATGCAACCTGGAGGGTCAGAACAAGGAAAAGTTGTGATGTGGAGGAGACCCTCCCCATCTTCACTCTGCCCTCAGGGGCACCAGGCTTTGTCTGTTCTTGTTTTGAGGACTGCTTATTCCATCTGTTATACTTGGCTGCCTGCTCTTCCAGGAGGCTGGGGGAGGGAGGGAAGGGGCCAGGGCTTCATCTGGGCTCATGCTGTGTACCCATCTACACCTATTGCCACTGACAACAAAGAAGGATACCAGGAATTTAGGGTTCCTTATTCCTCAGCTGCAGCTAGGCACTGGGCACATAGCAGGAGCTCATACCCAACTCCTTAGTGCCAATTTTTTAAGTTGGCAATTTTTAAGTTGCATGGAGCTGGTCAAGGGATATAGTTCAGTGGTAGAATGCTTGCCTAGTACATGCAAGGTCCCAAGTTTGATCTCCAGAGCAACAAAAGACATACCAATAAATGAACAAAAACCCACTCAGGTTACTTAAAGCCCTCCTGTGGCCTCTTGGGTCTAGCAGGAGAAATTCATGGAGATTCCACCCTGCCCCCAATCTGGATGAGTTTTGGTTTGCTTGATTGTTTTTGCTTGTTTTGAGGCTGGATCTCATGTAGCCCAAGCTAGCCTGAAACTCCCCTAAGTAGCTGAGGATGACCTTGAACTCCTAATCCTCCTGCCTCCACCTCCTCAGTGTTGGGATCACAGGTCTGTCCAAGCGGTTCCCTGAGGATCTCCATCTTGGTTCTCATGATTGGCGTCATCTCTGCCTATTTGCCAAGACATCCCTCATTGACCTTTGGCTCTGTAGCCTACACATTGAAGCATAGGTCCTGAGAAGTTCTGGTTATGCTGATTTCTTTGAACAGTCCACAATTCTATCCATCCATTCAGGCTTGGCGCTTGTGGCTGAGGGTTGTTGAATGTTATGTGAGCAAGAGTCCTATTGCTTTGAGCTGCTCAAGGCTTTAACGAGGGTCACTTTGCAGTCTTAACTGGAGCTCTTAAGCCTCAGTGGGTTTAACTTTGGAGTCTAGAAATTACTCTAGGCTTTTTAAAGGACTGGAACCCTATTTTAGACTTTTACATCCTACCCTGTCTCTTACCATCTGTGCCTTGCATATATGGTGGGCAGTTGAGGTTTATTGATAGCTGGATGGGAGCTGGGTTTTACAAAGGAAATGATAGCCACAGAGAAAATAACCTCAAGACTGCAAAGGCTGGGATGGAAGGTGTGGTGAAGGGAGGGGTGGGAAGGGCTTCACTGGGAAGACTGTGTGTGAAAAAGCTGTCTTGGCTTCATCATATTGCCTCTGTTTCCTTGCCTATACCTTCTTGCCTATTATCATTTTGCTTCTGCCATCTTGACTATGCCATATGGCCAAATGCTTTCCTCCTTTTGGCATATCACCTTTGCCATGATGTCCCCATCATCTCATCTAAGCCATTTTTCCTTTCTGTCTATCTCCCCCATCTTACCCTCACCATCTCTCTCCCCCACCTTGCCTGAACTGTCTTGAAGTTGGTCTAGTCTTTTCCTTCCTGAATGAAAGGAACCAGCTACTTCAAGAAGTAAGGCGGTACACCAGGTTAGCCACTGTACCAGGTTAGACACTAGCCACTATCAGTATCTTTGGGTGCATGACTTTATGTTATGAATATAGTCTAATATTCTTTTCTGAAGTATAAAATCAGCTCATAGAACATCTGGAAAAAATCTTTTAAGAATCATACAGAAGAATCCAAAACTCTTAAAATCTGTTAAAGCAGTTGCCCAGTGGTTCTTATAGACCCAGATACTGATTTCGTTGTTGTTGGAATTCCTCAGTTATGCGGTACGTGATTTTTGGTTTCCTGTCACCTTTTCTGTCACCTTCTAAGGAAGTTATTTATTTCTCTCATTTTAGAGATGACAAAGGTGAGAAACAGAGATATTGTTAGTTTTAGCTGGTTGATATGGTGAGAGAAGGGCAGAGTGAAGGATTAGGAAAATAGCTTTCCCCCTTTCTTTCAGGACCCTTGCAGTGAGTTGTGGGGAGAGGAAGAGGGGTCATTCAAGCCTTGCTCCCCCTTCAAAGTCCTCAGCACAGTGAATTGGAGGTGGGAACACCCGAGCTCCAGCCCTGTTCCCTGTCAGCCCTGGGCAGCTGTGGCGTAAGAGGAAATGCAATTGATTTCGAGTTAGTTTCCAAATTTAGATTTCAGAAGGATATTGAATAGAAGCTGGGTTGCTTGGAGAAATTGAAAAATCTTTGCGGAAATAGAGAGAAGTCAAAATTACCTACGCTGCTCCTGCCTCTAAGCCACATGAGTGGACAGAGCTGAAGTCTAAAACTGCAAAGAAGGAGAAGGGGGAAAGGGACAAAAACCAAAACTAAAACATTCCCAGATAACCCAAGGGCTATGTGCCAAAATTCTCCAGGCAGGGAGAGTGAGTTGGCACAGGGGCCATGAGGGAAAATTTACTCTCTCTTGCCTGCAGGTTAGAGCCAGAAAAAGCAGGCTTGTGGGCAGCCCAGGCTGGCCTCAAACTCCATATATAGCTGAGGTGATCTGCAACTATTGTGCCCCCTGCCTTCACTTCTATGGCACTGAAATGGCAGGTGTGTATCTCTGTGACCAGTTTCTTTCTTTCTTTCTTTCTTTCTTTCTTTCTTTCTTTCTTTCTTTCTTTCCTTCTTTTCTTTCTTCCTTTCTCTCTCTCTCTTTCTTTCTTTTTTCTTCCTTCCTCTCTCTCTCTCTCTCTCTCTCTCTCTCTCTCTCTCTCTCTCTCTTTCTTTTTTCAATGCTAGGACAGAATCTAAGGCTTTGTGCACACTACCAAAGCAGTCTATTAGCAGATACATTCCCAGGCCTTCGGTGGATGGCAGAGCCAAACCCAGCATTGTTTCCCTGTTCTTACCAAGATAATGGCATCCTTACATAGACCATGGATGCTGAGTGGTACTTACATTTCCTTGTGGGGAGGGAGAAGACAATGAATATTCATATTAAAACCATCTGCTTCATGGCCACCAGGGTGAGAGATCAGTGGGGAAGAACAATTAATAAATTACTGGGGTTTGATTCCCAGTATCCCTTAACTCCAATTCCAGGGGAACTTGCACCCTCTTCTGGCATCCATAGGTAGGTACCAGGCATGCACATACCTCCATGCAACAAAGCAGTCATACACATAAAATAAGAATAATAAATACATCTTTAAAAACCTCCACCACTGGGCTGGAGAGATGTTCAGTATTTAAGAGCACTGACTACTTTTGCAGAGGACCTGGGTTCTATTTCCACCAGGCTGGGAGACTCACAACCACCTGTAACTCTAGCTCTAGGGCAGTGCTTCTCAACCTTCCCAATACTGTGTGTATGGCCCTTTAATGTAGCCCCTCATGTTGTGGTGACCCCCAGCCATAAGATTATTTTTGTTGCTACTTCATAATTGTAATTTTGCTACTGTTCTGAGTTATGTAAATATCTGATATGCAGGATATCTGATATCTGACCCCTGTGTAAGGGTTGTTTGATTCCCCAAAGGGTTGGGGACTGACAGGTCGAGAACGGCTGCTCTGGGGAAATCTAACAACATCTTCCAGCCTGCACACATAGAAACCTACACATATATAAAAGTAAAAATTAATCTTTAAATCAACAAAAGAAAACAACAACATCCAGTCACTGTAGGAGACTTGAAGGAAGCCAAGCGTACATGCCCCTATGCTCAGTCTAGGCATTCAGCAGGGACTGGAGACAAGGTTGGCCAGTGTTCTAGAAGGCTTGATCCATGGAATCTGGGTGCTGGAGCCAGGTAGGTGTTTTTCCTTTAGCCCCGGCATCTGGTTGAAGTTGGCTCCTCCTGGAGAAATGAGGAATTCTATTCTTGGACAGCATGGACATGCAGACCGGTCTGAGCGGTGGGAGTCGGATACCTTGCCAGTGGGAACAGCTGCCTCCTGCCCATCCCAGGGGTAGCAGGGGAAGCAGCCAGCATCATCATTGCTGTGGATCACCACCACCACCACCACCGTCATCATCGAAGAGATCCAGTCATCCCAGACTTTTGCTTACTGCCACATCAGGAGACTCCTTATTGGAAAGGGAGAAGGCTTAGCCATGAGCGTGAAGAATGACAAGGAGAAAAAGGGGCATGGGCAAGGGAGGCCCGAGTCCCTGAGACAGCTGAGATCAGACAGCTGTGATCTGTGAGTCTTTAAGACACCTTCAGAAGAAAGGTTGCAGAGGAGTGTCAGGCAGGGCCAGTTTCATTTCCAGATCTGTCAAGTTATGAATGTGGTGATTTTAGGTCAGTGGCTTCACTTTTTAGCTCTAAAGTGGGGTCATGGTATGTCAGGATGAATTGAGAATAAGAACAGAGGGGTTGGGGTGGTAGGTCAGTTGGAGCCCTGCTTGAGGCTCAATCATGAGGACCTGAATTCAAATCCTCAGATTCCATGCAAAAAAAAAAAGTCTGGGTGTGGTAGCATGCACTTATAATCCCGGTGCTGGGGAGAGGGAGATGAGAAGATCCAGGCCTTCACAATCTAGCTAGACTGGTCTAATCATAGATCCAGGTTTGGTGAGAGACCTTGTCTCAGAAAGCCTGGTGGATGGTGCCTGAGGAACAGCAGCCAGAGTTAGCCTCTGGCCTCCACATGCACATAAACACATTTACAAACATAAGCATGTGTATCCACATATCTGTGCATGCTGCTCACACGTGCTCACATTTGTGAGCAGCCGTGGTAAAGTCAGCTGGTTAAGCATGTACTGACTTACCATCATATTCCTGATTTCCATAGACATCTTGGGCCACAGCGGTTGCTCAAAAAAGTTTCCAAGCAAGCCAACAAACAGCAAGAGCTATATGATCAAAGAGTATGACCCTGGCTATATGATCCCAGAGGAATAAGAAGGATTCTTTTCGTTCTAATTTTCTTGAATGCCATAGACTAATATTTTTTGTTGTTTTTGAGACCTTACGTAGTCTAGACAGACCTTGTACTTAATGACCCTCCCATCTTAGCCTCTCCATGGGGTTTCAACTGGGTGTCGTCCTGACTGGCTCTGCCATGTCCTGTCTTTGGACATGGTGACATGATAGCATCTATAAATTTCACATATGAGAATTTTGTGCTTCAAAAATATTGCAAAATGAATCTCATAATGTTTTAAGGGGTTCCTGACTTGGGGTCAGGCTGTGGGTTGCACAAACCTGCTAGACTAATTTGTGGTCCCTTTTCTCTTTCATGTGTTTGCCTTAAGCTATCTTCGGTTTCATTTTTCTTTCCCTCCTTATCACTCCACCCCTCCCCTCACTTACAATGGTGGTGCTTTTGAGGCCTAGGAGAAGAAATGGCAGCCTATTACAGCAGCCTACCCTCTTAGCCAAGGTTTCATTTTCTGTAGTTATAATTACTAGAGGCCATTGGCAATCAGCAGTACAATAAGAAGTTTTGAGAGACCGAGAAGAAGAGGAGGGAGGGGAGAGAGGGAGTGAGCAAGGGAGTTGAGCTGCTCACATAGCTTCTATTATAGTCTATTGTTGTAATTGACTCTTTTTATTAGCAGTTACCATTATTAAACTATTGGTATGCTTCATTTATTAGTTAAGTTTAATAACAGGCACATTTTGTGTGTGTGTGTGTGTGTGTGTGTGTGTGTGTGTGTGTGTGTGTGTGTGTGTGTTTACAGGTGTGCATGTGGAGGTCAGAGGACAACCTCAGGTGTCAAGTGTCACTTTCTACCCTGTTTGAGACAAGGTCTCTTGTTGCATATGTTAGGCTAGCTGATAGGAGAATTCGTGGGAATTTTCCTGCCTCCACTTTCTCTTTTGCTGTAGAAGCACTGAGACTACAGAGATTTTCTACAGAGTCTGGCTTTGGGTGAGTTCTTGGGTTATGAACTTAGGTTCTCAAACTTTTGTGGAAAGCACTTTACCCTCTAAGGCACATGTCCAGTCTAGGGGTTGGTTTGTTTGTTTTGTTTTATAACACAGTGTATAGTATTGGAGTTATTAGCTGGTATGGTCTGTAGTTTCAGGTGACCCCTGGGAAATCTTGGGTGCCCTGCTGTGTGTCAAGTCCCCTTACAAAGGGTGCTGGCCTCTCACCTTGATGAGTTAGCACGTCCTTGTTACTGGGTGTGGACTACTTGCCAGAAATAAGAAGACTAGACAGTGCCTACCTAGACTTTGTATGATACTTAGAAACACCTGGTGTGGTTAGCACTTACCTAAGGGTGTCCTGGGCCTGTCCAGGTACATGGTGTGTGTTCAGGTGCCCCTCCCTGGTATAAAGGATATAAAGGAAAATCAGGAGGCTTGGGGTTTAGGTCTATTCTCTTTCTTTCTTATTCCCTTGTGTGTGGTGAATACATGTATGTATGCAAATACATGTGTATGCATTTGCCTGTGGAGGTCAGAGGTCATCTTTAGCTGTGGTCCCCTAGGTGCTAGTTAGTGCCTAGTGTTCTAAGATAGGGACTCTTGCTGGCAGAGCATTTACCCACTAGGCTAGGCTGGCTGGCTGGCTGGCCAGTGAACTCCAGGGATCCTCTTGTCTCTGTGGCTCCGGTGCTGGGTTTATAAATACAACATACATACATACATAATTACATATATACTTACATACATACATACACATGCACGAACACATTCATCTGGATTCTCACGGTGTTTTGCAGGGTCGGCTTTTAGCCCTTGAATCGTAGTGAGTTATGGACATGGTCTGGCTTAATAGTAAGAGAATAGATCTTGTTTATCTGTCTGTCACTGGGGAACTCATTTACGATCCTCCTGCCTCAGCTCCTCAAGTTCTGGGACTATAGGTGTGCAACCACCATATCCAGCTCTACAACTTTTTATTGAGATCTGCTCTAGTTTCCTTTGTTGCTGTGACAAACAGTTTGATGAAAAGCAACTCAGGGATAAAAATGGGCTTAATTTTGGCGTACAGTTCCAGAGGGATAGAGTCCCTTGTGGGGAATGCACAGCAAACAGGAGACTGACACCACCCTGACAGTTAGGATCCCGTGAGAACACCTTACATCCATACACAGAAATGAGAGAGCGAGAGAGGGGGGTGAGGAGAGAGAGAGAGAGAGAGAGAGAGAGAGAGAGAGAGAGAGAGAGAGAGAGAGAGAGAGAGAGAGAGCTAACGGGGGGGGAGAGAATAAGTGAGGCCAGGCTGTAATGCCTCAAAGCCCCCTCCAGTGACATACTTCCTCCAGCAAGGCGCCACCTCTTGAAGGTTACATAACATCCTCAAACAGCGCCACCTTCTGGAAACAAAGTGTTCCAACACACGAACCTACAGCGAACATTACTTGTTCCAACCACAACATCTAATGCATTTCCTCTACCAAGCCTACTTATCTCATTATACTGATTCATATGCAAGGAAGCTGGACCTCAGGAGATTTAAATAAGTTGTCTAGAGACACCCACCAGTAGCTCCATTCTGTGTCATCTACAACTGGCACTTACTGAGTCTGAGGTGTGAAAGAAGTATTTTGTCAGGTGGCAGCTTGTCCTGGGGCTGCAGAGGGGAAGTGGCCAGGAGTGAGGCAAGAATGTGATCGGCCCTTAACAGCCAATGGCAGGATGATGCCAGAGCGGTGTCCTTCACTCAGGCTTAGCAGTCACCCATGTGTAAAGTTGTAAAGCTGTTAATTTTAGGGCTCTAAATTATGCTGTGTGAGCTTTAAATCCAGCCCATAATTAGAATAAAATGTGAGAAAAGTGAAATTGATATTAAGTTAATTAAAAGGCTTTGCTTATATTGCAAGGAAATTAGCACAACAGAGTGGTGGTAATACTGATTCGTGCTCATTGTTAGTTTCTCCTGTTTGGCCAATGCTCAGCAGGCCCCAGGCAAGCTTTGTTCTCTGGCTTCTGCCCTGGCACCCTCACACCCTTACATAGCCATAGCCCTTGGATGGCTGATTGCACATTGTCCTGTGGAATCATCAATTCCATCATGTATCCATCCTGTTGGAACTGCCAGGCTCAATTCTGTATTCTTATTACTGGGATCATGCATCCACCTTATTGGGATTATTACAATCAATTACATGTTTGTATCATTGGCATCACTGAAGTTTCAACTGGGCAAAAGCCACAGTGGTCTTGCCATTGAGGGACTCAGGAATATTTGTCTATTAAGAAATAGGCTGGCCAGGCGTTGGTGGTGCACACCTTTAATCCCAGCATTCGGGAGGCAGAGGCAGGCGGATCTCTGTGAGTTCGAGGCCAGCCTGGTCTCCAGAGCGAGTGCCAGGATAGGCTCCAAAGCTACAAAGCTACACAGAGAAACCCTGTCTCGAAAAACCAAAAAAAAAAAAAAAAAAAGCTGTCTAGTGGCACCTGGGATTTTTGTCCTTTTTTTTTTTCCTTCAGGTTTTTTGGTTTTTGGTTTTGTTTTGTTTTTTTGAGACAGGGTTTCTCTGTGACTTTGGCGGTTGTCCTAGAACTAGCTCCTGTAGACTAGGCTGGTCTCGAATTCACAGAACTCACAGAGATCTGCCTGCCTCTGCCTCCTGAGTGCTCCTTCAGGTTTTTGAGCCAAGGCCTTGCTCTGTGATCTAGGCTAACATCAAACTCATAATTCTCCTGCCTCAGCCTCTGGAGTGCTGGAATTGCAAGTGTAAAAGTGCATGTCTCCATGCCCATCTGCCTCTGTTTATGGTTTTTATTTTTTCATTTTTTACATGTATGTGTGTATGTATGTATGTATGTACATATGTACATACTTAATTTGTTTCTACTTTATTTATTTGAGGCGGGGTCTCTCACTGACCTGGAACTCATGACATAGGCTAAGCTAACTGGAGGGTGAGCTACCCCAGGCTTCCGACTATCTCTGCTTTAGCATCACTGAGAGCACAAGTGCATGCCACTATGTCAAGATTTTTTTAATTTCATTTTAAATCTGTATTCTGAGGATTAAACTCAGGTACTTATGTGTCAGACATGGGCTTGCCATTGCCATTGCACACATGTGGAGGTCAGAGGACAAGTTTCAGGGGTTCTCTTCTTCCAACAGGTAGATCTCAGGGGTTCAAACTCAGGTCATCAGGCTTGATGGCAAGTGTCTTTGTCTCCTGAGCTCTTTTGCTGGCCCTGATTTTTAAAAAAATGTATATATATAACTGTTTTTTTTGTGTGTGTGGAGGGGTGTACAAGGACATGTATGCATACACATACCTGGAGGCCAGAGGACAATCTTTAATGTTGTTCCTTGGATTACTTTGTTTATTTGAGGCAGGGTCTCTTACTGACTTGTTGCTCATGCAGTAGGCCAAACTAGATGGATGGTGAGCCTTGGGGTTTTGATGCTCTCTGCTTCCTCCTCCCCAGGAGTACAAGTGTGTGCCGACTGTATCCATATTTGATTTTTAGAATCTAGATCCTGAGCACTGAACACAGGCCCTTATCCTTGCAGGGCAAACTCTTTAACTCAGTGAGTTTTCTCCCCAGGACCCAGTCTCTGTTTTCAGTGTGATAGGTAAATACGAACTGAACTTAAACGGTAAGTGGGGTGGTAGAAAATAGTAGGAATGAAAGTCACCTATTTCCTTTTGAAGGTTTATTATTGGTAGTATTTTTAACTATGCATGTGTATCTCTGTGTGGGTATGTGCGTGTGACTGTGGAGGCCTATGATGGCCAAAAGAGAGCATTGGAGCCCCTGAAGCCAGAGCTACAGTTGGTTGTGAGCTGCCTAACATGGGTGTTGGGAACTGGGCTTGGGTCCTTTATCAGAGCAACAGTGCTTTTAGCCCTTAAGCCATCTCTCCGCCCCAAAAGTCACCTATTTCAAAGCCAACATCTGTATTCAATCTGCTGTTGGCTTTAAGAAAAAAGGTTTCTTCTCAGCATTCCAGCATCCTGTTTACAGAGTGATGGCAGGAACGTAATCACTCCTACTTATGTTCCTTGTGGAGCCGAGGCAATAAGTACTGAAATATAGAGCTGCTGTTTGCAGTTATAACAACTAAATAATATATGCATTGTCTTTATTACGGCTGATAGAAACTGGCATTTTCCAAGATGAAGCAAGGCGAAAAGGTTAGTTTAAGAATTAGCAGTTAAAAAACAAAAAACAACACACAAAAAAACCCTGGCCTCTGCAGTCTGCCTTCTAAATCATGCAAACATTTATGTTTGTGCCAATGTCGCCCTATTGCCTTTCCAGCAATTACTGAAATGCATTCAGAGATAAAAACGGAGTTCAGGGAAGAATATTTAAGAGCTCTTTAATGAGGTTAAAAACTTTACTAATTTGCCAAGTTTCTCTGAAATCTACTTTTTTTTCATTGTTTTTTTCTTGCTTACCCATCTTCCTGCAGTTGAACTGATTCCAAGAATTTTTGAATAAAGGGGCTGGAAGGCTGGAAGGACTATGGACATATCCAAACCTCAGGAATTATTCCTTTTCCTTTACTAGCTAAAGGTGAATATTCAGGGGGCTCTAAAAACCCTTTGGCTTTGTTTACTCTCCTTAAGCTATTTGATGTGAGAACAAAAGCTGAGCAGTGGTTATAATGGGTGGTTTGAATTAAACTGTTTTTTAAAAGACAAGATTCTATGCTCCCTGGCTAGTCTTGAATTCACTATGTACCCTAGGCTGGCCTTGAATTTACTCAGTAGCACAGTATAATGGCTAGCTTTAAATGCCACTGTCTTAGGGTTCCTATTGCTGAAATAAAACAGCATAACCAAAAGTAACTTGGGGAGGAAAGGGTTTATTTCCCTTGTACTTCTAGGTAACAGTCCATCACTGAGGGAAGTCAGGGCAGGAAGGTGGTGGTGGTGGGGTTCTTTCACAGGCATGCCCACTTTCACCCATTAGGTCCTGTTTCTTAATGGTTAAATACTGTAGTCTACTTATCAAGCCCTCAACACATGGACATTCTGGAAACATTTTAGATGGAAACTATGTAAGAATCTCAAACTTCCATTTGGGTATTTAACAAGGCCTAGACTTTGGGTTTGGGTAACTCACGGTGATGGCTAATCTTAGCAGTCAACTTGGTTAGTTGTAGCATGACCTGGGAGATGCACCAACCTCTTGGTATATCTGTGAGAGCATTTTTAGGGAGGCTTAGCTGAGGGCATTCATCCTAAACATGCAGCACCACCCCATAGGCTAGGATCCTTGACTGAATGAGGAAAAGAAAGTGAGCTGAGAACCAGCAGCCATCTCTGTCTGCTTCCTGACTGTGACTACAGTGTGAGCAACTGCTTCCTAGTGTCTCTATTTCTTTACTTGCCATGATAGATAGTGTCCTCAAAATGTGAGCCACAATAAACCCTCTTTCTTAAGTTGCTTTTGTCAGGTATTTGATCCCACCAGTGACAAAAGTAACCAACACACTCACATAGCATTGGTGAACCTAAGTTTATCCATCTGGAGAGCAGCCATTGTCCCTATAAATACAACAAAATTTCTGCAATGTGAAATTTATAGAATCTCTTTGAAAGTAGCTTTATGTAGAAGATTGTGGACTAGCATTATTGATGTTGTGATGAGGACAGTTATGGCCACCAAGGAACAAAACTAGTGGTTCCCCTACAGCTCTATTTTATCCCCTGTAAAAATATAGATAATGGAGAAATGTGTTCGTGTTCTGAAATTTTATGGGATGAGAAAGATAGATTTGTGCTTGGCAGATGGCTCAGTTGGTAACATCCTTGTTATATAATCTCAGGGACCTGATTTTAGTCCCCAGAGCCCAGGTGAAAATGCCAGGTGTGGTAACAGATGCTTGCAATTCCACCTGGGGAAGGGATGTGGAGGATCCCTGGGGGACACTAGCCAGTCAGCCTAACCCAATGGGTGAGCTCCAGGCCAAGGAGAGACCCTTCCTCAAAAGAAGAGGTGGATGGCTCCTGAAGAATAATACCCAAAGTTGACCTCTGACCTCCCCACGAACATTACCTACATGCACTTGCATACATATGCATTCCTAAATGGACAATACCAACATGCACACGTACATTCACTAAATATACACATAATATGTATTTAGTGACAAGTGAGTACATTTCAGTGTAAATAATGGCTAGAGCTGGTCATATCTGCATCTTTAGTATGTGAGTGTGTGCATGTGAGTACAGTGCCCACAGGGACCAGAAGAAGGCATCAGATTCCCTGAAACTGGAGTTACAGGTGATTGTGAGCCACCTGAAGTTGGTGCTGGGCACAGAACTTCAGCCTTGCAAGATAAGCAAATTCTCTTAACCATCGAGTCAGTTGTCAGCCCTCAGATCTTCATCTTCAGGAAGTACATCTAAAGGAATGGTTAAGTGATTTTTCCATGGTTTTCAAAACATGATCTGTAAATTCTTTGTCATTCTTCTGATCAAAAGGTGACAATTAATTCTCCTCTAGTTGCTCGCATTCTGGCCTCAGTGTCTTGCTTCTATGAACAGAATTCAGTGAAAGACTGTCTCACGACTTCTGAGGCTGGATCATGAAGGATAACAGAACCTCCACCCTGGAAGCTCTCTGGGAAAGCCATGCTGGACAGTCTGCCTGGAAAAGAATGGGTTCCCCATGGAACCAATCTGTGTTTGCCCACTGGCCAGACATACAAGCTATCTCCTCTCCCAATCACACCGACTCCTAGACCCCCCAGCCTCCTCCAGCTGATACCAAGTGATCTGGTCTAGACACCAGATGTCTCCGCTCTCAAGTCTAGACCCAATGGCAAATTCACAAGCAAAATAAATGTGGCTCTCATTTTGAGCCACTAACTTTTTTTATACAGCAATAAATCTCTGGTGCAGGAGGGCAATATCCTTGTGCTTAATAAGGTTTTTTTTTTTTTTTTCTCTTCAAAACCTAAGATGTATCAGAGTCCTGATGATGAAGGCACTGATAGCAACACTAACAGTCATAAAGGTGACAACAGAGAGCACTTATTGAACACTTGTTTAATGTACCAGTCACTGCACTAAAGGCTTTATATGGACATAAAACTGGGTAACGAGGTTTTTTTTGGCAAGTCTTGGATTCACCTGCCATCACTGGACTATAGGCACCAACCTGATTACTATGGGGAAAGTTAGGCCAGCCAAGAGTTTCAGATGTCTTGCAGCCAAGTCTCTGGCAGTTGTCCTGGACCACTGTGGAACTCTACTACATAAGAGGATAGGGCTGTCTCTTGATGACTTCATCCCAATGGACATCGCTTTGGTTGCTGTTACAGTTTGAGTGTGAAGTGTCTCCCTCAGACATGTGTTGAAAACTTGGTTCCCAGAAGGGGATGAAGTTTGAGAGGTTATGGAAACTTCAGTGGGGATGGAGTGGTAGGTAGGGCTTACCTGGAAAAAGTAGGTGCTCTGGTGACAGGTCTTTGGTGGGCATCTTGTCCTTGTTTTTTTTTTTTTTCCTGATACGCTTATTCTGATTCCTATGGGACATAAAGACCTGTCTCAGAGGGCTGTGGAAATGGTTTAGTCAGTAAAGTCATGAAAGCCTGAGTATGGATCCCCAGTACCCATGTAAAAGTTGGGTGTGGTGCTGTGGGTGTTACCTGGGTGCTGGAGAGGTTGGGAGAGTCAGGCCCATCCTTGGAGATACTAAGCAGACAGTGTAGCCTACCAGTGATCTGAGTTCAGTGGGAGGTCCTGTCTCAACAAACATGGTGGAGAGTGATTGAGGAAGCTTCCCTATGTTTACCCATGTCCTGTGTGTGTGCACAAATAGAACATGGGCCATTTGCTGCTTCTAGATGTGAGTACACTGTAAACATACAGCAGGCTTTCCTCTCTGGGGGTTAAACCAAATGTACCTTGGGTTTCTTTTTATTCTGATGGTGCAGTGAGGAATTATGGTCTCCTTGCAGTGGAGACAAATCACTTTTTCCAGAGTGACAACATCTCTTGTTTAATTCTTACCTTGTGCAATTGTGTGTGCTCGAATGCTCTCTCTCTCTCTCTCTCTCTCTCTCTCTCTCTCTCTCTCTCTCTCTCTCTCTCACTCACACACACACACACACACACACACACACACAAGATTGAACACTGGAGTGCAGGGGATGTAGCAATCTTTTCATGCTTGGCTGACTTTCCTGTTTACGTGGGGAACTTTTGAAAGAACTTCTAATCCCCAGCTCCCTTGGTCTGGAGGTTCACAATTTATCAGTACAGGTTGGGGCATCTAAAGTCTGAAAGTACAGAATGTGATAAGCACCCAAATCTGACACTTGCCAGGAGATTGACACGCCAGATTCTAGAGTCTGAGTTACAGATGTTCATTCATTTGTGTTTGCATGTATGTATGTGTTTTTGTGTGTATGTAGAGGTCAAAGTGTGGGTGAGTGCCCGTGTGCAGTTACATTTTCATTTGGAAGTCAGTGTGCAACCTTGGGTATCATTCCTCAGATTCCATCCACCTCGGTGCTTTTTTGAGTCAGGGTTTCTCCCTGGCCTGGGGCTTACTGCATTGGCTCTGTTGGTCCTAGTGAGCCCCAGGGATCCTCCTGTCTCTGCCTCCTCATAGCTAGGATTACAAATGCATTCCACCGAAAACATGTGTTCTGGAGACAGAATTCAGGTCCTCATGCTTGCTCTGCAAGCACTTTACCTACTGAGTCATCTCCTTAGCCCCTTACCTGGTATATTCTACTCAAATATTCTAAAAGGTTATGTTCTACCAATCCCCAGTATTTCAGATAAAGGGCACTCAAACTGTATAAGGTAAGAGTTACCCTTTTGCTTCACTACAGAGAGTTATTCATTTTGACCTACAGCCTCAGAGAGTTCAATCAGTGGCCACTTGGCTCCTCTCACTTTGGCATAGCATCATGGTTGTTGGAGGATGGGGCTGAGGTGCTACTTCACAGCATGGTAGACAGAAAACAGAAGCAGGAGGCAGTTCCTTTTGCTTAGCCTCAGAGGGTTTTTTTGTTTGTTTGTTTGTTTGTTTGGTCCCATGCACTGCAGCAGAACATCATGGGGGAGAGTGGTCCTCACTTCTTGGCAGACGGCAAGCATAGGAGGGGGATACAGGAGTAGGCCAGGGTAAGATGTAGCCTTACGGATGCACCTCCAGTGACCTACTTCCTCCAACTGGACCTACCTTGTCTCTTTAAATCCATCTCAGTCATACTGCCGTATAATAAATGCATTCAGGGATGGATCCATTAATTACCTCAGAGCCCTTACAATCTTATTATTTCTGGAATCTACTTCACAGAACTGTGCTTCACCAGACAGTCACAGTTGACTATCACAGGTGTGTGTATGTATGCACGTGTGCACACATAAGTGTTCATGTGTTTGTGGAGGCCAGAGGTCAACCCTGAGTGTTTCCCTTCACTGTTCTCCACTCCATTTTTAACAGAGTCAGTCACAGAACCTGGAATGTGTCCAGTATGCTGGGATGGCTGACCAGTGAACCCTAGGAATCTGCCTGTCTCCTCCTCCCAACACTGAGGTTACAAGCATATGGTACCACACCTAGCTTTTTATGTGACTTTTGGGGACAGAACAGAGATCCTCCTGCTTACACAATGAACATTTTACCAACTGAACCCAAGCCCAAGGAATCCTTGTTTTACTTAATAATGACTGGAAAGCTCAACAATAGAGACGCAAAGGGGACACTGGGGCATAAATTATAGGAGCACAATAGGGCCCTCAGGAAAGACACTGTGTATCTAGGAATCACTATTACCTGCAACTGGGGCAGCCACCCTGATCTTGAAAGATACCCTCCTAGATATGGAAGTCATTTTTCTCATGAGAAATCAGGTTTGTGTGCCCGAGAGTTTGATATCCAGGCAGACATTGTTCCCAGTTTCAATAACTGTATCTGTAAATATGGTCAGTCTCCCTAAGGCTGCTATGGAGACAAGATCTGTTTATTTACAAGGAATGCCGATGAATTCACGACATCTAGTGGATCATTTTGTGGCTTTCGCTTTCTTTCTCTCTTCCTTCCTTCCTTCCTTCCTTCCTTCCTTCCTTCCTTCCTTCCTTCTTCTTACCCCCTCTCTCCCTTCCCCCTTCTCTCCCTCTTTCCTTCCCTCCCTCCCTCTCTCCCTTCCTTTTTTTTCAGGGTCTTTCTTTGTAGCCCAACATGACCTCAAACTCACAATTGTTCCTCCTGCCTCAGCCTCCTAAGTGATATGATCTGGCTTCTGGTTTCTAGTGGATCTTTCTTTTATTTCTGAGACAGGGTTTCATGTAGCTCAGGCTGGCCTCAGAGTCCCTATGTAGCCTAACTCTGGATGATCCTGCCTCCATCTCCTGAGTGCTAAGGTCACAGGTGTGTGACACTCTGCTTGGTCTATGTGATGCTGATAGGTCCAGGACTTCATGTCTTCTTGGCAAGTCCCTTACAACTGAGCCATACCCCTAGCCCCTTTCTCTTCTTTTTCTTTCTGTATTGCTGAAGATCCAGTTCAGGGTCTTGTGCATGCTGAGTAAGTTGTTCCACCAGTGAGCCACACCCCAGACCCTCACTATAGTATTTCAGTCAGGTTCTCCAGTACTGAGCCACACCCCTGGATCTTTTTATGTTATTTAAAGTGAAGTCATCCCCTCCTTTGGGGTTTCTTTTATGGGTTCATTGCAGTACAGATCTCCTTGATTGACCAGCCAAGGCCTTCAATCTTGCTTTTCAGACCCAATAGTTTCTGCATCCCATGTCTGCAGTCATCTAGTGCTCTCTCACCAGGGGCTGGTGGGACTGGCGTCTGGTTCTTAAGTGTTTTGACCTCTTGTTCTGTGAAGTGATTTTCCGCTCAGACAAAGCAAGCCTCCTGCCTGTTCCTTCCTTATTCATGCTGTTCCCTTAGCCTGTGTTTTGCCCTATATCATGCTTCTTGTGTATAGTGTGTATGTTTTGTATGTGTGGGAGCCAGAGGTTGATTTCAGGTGTCACCTTTGATTACTTCCAACCTAAAACAAAAACAACTGCCCCTGCCCCCAAAGCATTTAATGTGTGTAGCACAAGTGTATGTCATGGTGACTTACAGGTGTAAGGTCTATCCTTCTACCATGTGGATCCCAGAAACTGATTTCAAATCATCAGGCTTTACACACTGAACTATCTTTATAGCTTCCCCATCTTTTTTGTGACAAAATCTCTAATTGACCAGCTGGCCAGTAAGCCCCAAGGATCTACCTGTCTTTACCGCCTCAGTACTGGGATTACCAGTACGTACAACCATGCCCTACTTTTTACCTGGGTTCTGGGAGATTGAACTCTGGTCTTCACACTTGTACAACAAACACCTTCCTGACTGAGCTACAATTCTGAGATAAAATGTCTGTTATCCCTCTGAGCAGAAATGCTTTTTGGTAGGAAAAATGTCACCATTTCTAAGAATCACAGGGTTGGACTCTCCCTCCTAGACTCTCAGGACTCCCTCCTGGACTCTCCCTCCTAGACTATGCAGAAACCATGTGTATATTTTATGAACTTTTCCAAATCTTTTGGCACACCTTCCTAGTCTGGGCATTGCTTTTTCCATCTTTCCAAAACGTTCAACTTGGGTTTTACTCAGTTGCCATCATTTTTTTCTTTCTCACATAATGTCATCAATTTATGTAATTTAATAAGATTATATAATTACAGTAACAAGCACAGCTGGCATGAAGAGGTGGGGGGATGACAAAGTTGTTGGCAGGTGCACAAGTCAAGTGACAAGAGCAGAAACAGGCAGGCCCAATGGGTGTCTAGCAGTAATGAAGCTGCCTACACTATCTTCTGTATCTATGCTTGTCAGGGATGGGGGAATGCCAGGCGGTGTGGTGAGTCGGTTAAGAAAGTTTCTATTGGGCTGGAGATTTGGATCAGCTGATAGAGCCCTTGTTTAGTATGCACAAAGGCTTGGGTTCTGCCCTCAGCACCAAATAAATTATAAGTGGTGGTATAAACCTATAATCCTAGCTCTCAGGAGTCGGAGGCAGGAGGATCAGAATTTTAAGGTCATCCTCTGTTGCATAGATTTCTAGGCTAGCCTGGGCTGTGTCAGACATTGGAGAGAGAGAGAGAGAGAGAGAGAGAGAGGGGGGGAGAGAGAGAGGGAGAGAGGGGGAAGGAGAGGGAGGGAAAAGAAGAGGGAGAGAGAGATTTTATATTGATTTAGATGCTTGTCCCAGTAAATTGGGAAAATGGCAAAAATAGAAACACAAAAGTAAACTAGTTACAGTCCAACAGCCTTAAAATAGTATTTTGCTCTTTTGATAAACATTATTGTATCTTTAAGAGCACAGTGAAACAAATACCAGTGTTTGCCTTCTATAGAGCTAATAACACTGTAACATTATGTCACCCTGTATTATCTTATTAATTTTTCCGTTACTGAGACAGAATGCCACACATAAGCAACTTAAGGGTGGAAGGATTTATTTTGGCTCATGGTTTCTGATGTGTCTGTCATGGCTGGAGGGGGCATGGTAGAGAGGAAGCAGAGAAAAACTGGGAGGGATACAGCAAGAATCCAGGGCAAGACAGAGCCCCCAAGAGCTGGAAAGATGGCTCAGTAATTAAGAGCATAGACTGTTCTCACAGGAACTGTGTGGTTCCTAGCACCCACAATGGAGGCTGACCACCACCAGTAGCTTCAGTCCGGGGATCTGATGCCCTCTTCTGGCCTATGCCGGTAATTGCATGCATGAATGCACATTCCCCCCACCCCCCACCATAAAAGCAAAACAAAACAAAACAAAACAAAACGACAAAAACAAAACAGAGCCCCAAGGACACTCCTGCTGGTGAGCAATTTCCAACTAGGTACCACTACCCTTCCCCACTCGCCAACAATGCCATTGTGTTATAAATTCATCACAGGGTTAATCACTGATTATGTCAGAGCCATCAGATCCAACCAGCTCTGGAAATGCCTTTCACAGACATACTACATGCTCCCTTCAGGAAATCCTTATGTGTTTCTCAATCCAATCCGACGGACAGTTAAAATCCACCATCACTCGGATCAAAGGCCTCAGACACATGTTTCTGGTGCTATCTGTTGTTTTCATTCACCTTTCGCTATTGGCAGATACGGAAGGTACTTTTAAACCTTTTGAAATGGCATGAGACATGACACACTTTTTTTTTTTTGTAGAGAGCTTAATGTCCAATATCAAATGGAAATAGTCTCCTGTGGGTTTTTTTTTTCTTTTTTTAAGCCAAAAGGTAGAGGCTTTTAAAAGACTTTTGATGTATTTTGTCAAACTGTTTTTCCATTAGTGTTTCCGCTTCTGCCAGCCATGCGTAAAGTCTCTGTGGTACCTTGTTTTCCTCCACAATGACTAGATATCAGAGTTTTTCAAATCTTTGCTAATTTGACAGATTACAATCACATTTTCTTTCATTTCCGTGATTGCCAGTGAGGTGCAATTTTTTTTTTTTTTTTTTTTTTTTTTTTTTTTTTTTACTCCCGATGCCATTCATTTGCATTTGTTTGAAATTTCGCGTTCTGATTTCAGTGTTCAGAAGGAGTCTGTCTGTTGATGAGTTTGATTGTTGATCTGCATGCATCTTGATAACTTGCACAAGTTATCTTTGTCTTTCACACCCAAGAATACTTTTCCATATGCACTGTTTAACTCTTTATTGCTGAGATCCTTTTATGCAATGTCCAGATTTTCATTTGTATGTACTGTATGCACTGTTAAATTCTTTATTGCTTAGAGTCTTTTATGAAATGTCCAGATTTTCATTTGCATGCAACACTCCAATTTTCAACATTTTCCTCCATTTGATGTCTTGAAAATTTAAACTTTTCCCTCCATTTAAGAAATTTTATTATTGTTATTATTTTCTTGTTTCTATGTATGGGTGTGACTGTGTATATGTGCACATGCATGCAGGTACCTGCAGAGGCCAAAAGATGGTGTTAGATTCCTGGGACTGGAGTTACAGGTGGCTACATGTGAGCCTCCTGAATTGGGGAACCAAACTCAGGTCTTGGGCAAGAGCAACAAGTGCTCTTAACGACAGAAACATCTAGCTGGGTGTGGTGGTTTGAAAGAAAATGGCCCCCATAGGGAGTGGCACTATTAGGAGGAGTGGCATTGTTGGAGTAGGTGTGGTCTTGTTGGAGGAAGTGTATCACTGTGGAGGCGGACTTCAGGTCTCATATATGCTCAAGTGGCCCACTTCCTGTTGGCTGCAAGATGTAGAACTTTCGGCTTCTCCAGCACCAGATCCGCCTGCAAGCCACTGTGTCCCACCATGATGATAATGGACTAACTCATTTAGGCTCTCTGACTAGTAAGCCCCAGGGATCCTGTTGTCTCCTCCCTTCCAGCACTAAGATTATTGGTACCCGCCATCACATCTGGCTTTTTTACTCAGACTCTAAGGTTCTGTGTTTGTTTTTTTTTTCTTTTTCTTTTTTCTTTTTCTTTTCTTTTCTTTTTTTTTTTTTTTTTTACTCTAGGTTGTTTAATGCAGTGATCACTTTGCTGGCTGGCACTTCTCCCAAACCCCTGAAATATATTTTGAAGATAGAACTGATAGGGTATGAGATTGAGGGAAGGGGACTATGAAGGTGACACTTAGTTTTTACTTTGTCAGTAGAAGTAAAAGCATCTCTTTCCCTCAATGAGTTTCATACCAACAACAGAATATGTCGTGGCCCAGCATGTCTCAGCCTCAGTCCATGAGGTTCTACCTGAGTGGGGGTGTGTGGACCTGGAAGCTCCGAGCAACCCAACGGCCATAAAGACCAAACACAGGCATCTTGTCATCTTCAGAGAGCTCTCAGTTCCATGTTGTGGAACTAGAGTCATTTCTTTATTAGCTATCTTTTCTGGTGTTTCTTAACCATCCTGCTAATACCACGAGACAACCATTTCTCTCATTGTTCCCTCGCTGCTCTGGCCGCTTGCCTCTTTTCCTAACCTTCTATATTCACAAGTTATTCACACAACTCTAGCTCCTCTGCCCAGGTGAGGGCCTATTCAGATGCTTAGGCACATACAGATGCAAATAAGAGGCATGTTACCCTGAGGCTATGGTAAACAGTAGTAGCCTAGTGGCAATTAAAATACAATGGTGACCCGGAGCTTCCTGGCACCACTGCTGTTTACAGCAGCCAGAGACTGGGACCCAAAATATTCCATAACAGAGATATTCGGTCCCCCACAAGAATACACCCTGCAGACTCCATGTGTTTAAACTTCCCTAGTATGGTCTTCGTTGTAGCCCAGGCTGTCCTCAACGTTGCAATCTGCCTGTCTCAGCCTCCTGAATTTTCTGGTATTACTGAGGGTTAAACCTAGGGCCTCACACCAGCTAGGCTAGTGTTCTTGCACTAAATTGGGCACCCAGTCCTCTCTTGATATTTTACTGATTGTTTGTGTATGTAGATACATTGTGTAGAGCTGTCACTGAATGGAGACAGCTTTTACAGAGCAGAGCTCTGGACACATTGAGTTCCATTTGCTACAATCAGATGTATAGCTGTTTGACCCCAGAGGTAGCAGAGAAGGGAGGGGAAAGGCTTTGCCCAGGAGGTTGTTGGGGGAAGACAGGCTAAGACAGACTCTGTTATTCAGGCCTGATGCTGCAGGCCCACCAGAGGATGGCAAGTTCAAGGCATGCCTGGGGTACGGAGTGAGTTCAAGGCCAAGCTAAGCAACTTAGTGAGACCAAATCTCAAAATAGAGATTTGGGGGCTGGGAAGATGGCTCAGTGGGTAAAATAATTGCTGTGCCAGCATGATGACCTGAATTTGGATCTTCAAAACCCACATAAAATCTGGGTGTGCTGGTGTGTGCCTATAACTGGGTGGATGGAGACGAGCAGAACCTGTGGCTCACTGTCTGTACAACCCGGCCAAAATGATGAGTGTTAGGCTCAGTGGAGAGTGATAGAGAAAGACACCTGGCATCACATATGAACTTTGCACACTCATGTACAGTTGCATAAATAAATAAAAAGTTAACAGAGTAGAATAAATAAAAAGTCAAAAAAGCACTGGCCTAGCATGTGTGAGGGCCTAGGTTCAACCCCCAGTATTACCAGCATGGAAGAGGCTGAGGCAGGAGGATTACAACTTTGGGGTCAGCCTGGGTTACATAAAGTTATTCACTAGCCTGGCCTACAATAAGAATATTTGCAGAGACAGGCCATATGGGGGAAGTACAAATCCCCAGAGCCTGCAAGGTGTAGTCTGTCTTCAGTATGAAACTCATGGAGGGGACAAAGGTAAGGTATACAGTTAGGCAATTTGGTGACAGTGTGAATGCATGTGAATGTGAGAAGATCCTTATTTTATCATCATCCCAGTTATTCATTCCTTTTTAATTTTATTTTTGAATTCTCTGTATGCATTTGTCCTGTGGGTATTGCATATGAGTGCAGTACTAATAGAGGCCAGAAGAGGGAGCTGGATTCCCTAGTGCTATAGTTACAGAAGGTTGTGAGCCACTGTGGAACTGAACTTGGGTCCTTTGTAAGAACAGTTAAGTTGCTCTTAACTGCTGAGCCACTTTTCCAGCCCCTCATTGCCTTTGAAAGATGATATTAAGCCAACTAAGGATGTTTGCTGTGCTCTAGAGCAGATTAAAGCCCATCATATTGCTAGTGAGTGATTTAAATATTGCATAGCTCATTTATAATTTATAATTGAATAAGGCGATGGTGCCCCCCCCACCCCACCACCGCCGCCCTGCCTCCATTTTGAAGACATTCTCAAAAAAAAAAAAAAAAAAGAGGCTGTTTTGTTTTCTCTTTCTGAAATAAACATGAATCTATCTGCAGGAGAAATCAGGAGCCTGTGGAAGTAATGGATAGAATTAACTGGAATTAGATCTCACTCTTTGAATGCATCGCACATTACTAATAGGAGAGAGGGGAGAAAGAAGGAATTGGGTTCAAAGAGGAACTGGGCCTTGAAATACCAACCTACTTCAAGGAGATGAATATTTCAAAATAAGGGCTTTAAAAATAATGCATTTATACCACAGGGCCAACACTCACAGCCACAGAGATATTTACCAGGAGACAGCTTTTCCAAACTGGGGCAGCAGAGTTGGTGTTGTATTTACCTACCCTTCTTTTTTTGTTGGGAGGGGTTCCAGACAGAGTTTTTCTGTGGCTTTGGAGCCTGTCCTGGAACTAGCTCTGTAGACCAGGCTAGCCTGGAACTCACAGACATCCAACTGCCTCTGCTTCCTGAGGGCTGGGATTAAAGGTGTGTGCCCACCAACACCTGATTAGCACCTACCCTTCTAGAAAGAGCACTAAGCTTCAAGTTTGAGTATGTGCTTTATTTTAAGTACATGTTCCCACTGGACCCTTTAAAGCTGCCTCCCCTGGAGGCTTGGTGGTACATGTCCATGATCTCAGTACATAGGATGTCAAAGCAGGTGGGATAGCCTCAAGTCTATCCCAGGACAGAATGGGCTCCACAGCAAGATCTTGTCTTGAAAAGCAAAATGAAACCGAAAAGCCTCCCATGTGTAACCCTGCACATGGGAGGCTAAGGCCAAAGAACTTACCAGAAGGTTGAGACCAACGTAGTATCTATGGTGACTTCCTCTTTAGCCCAGACTGGTCTTGAACTCTTGAAGCTCCTCTGTCTCTTGAGCTCTGAGATGACAGGTGTGTGTCAGCACATCTGCTCCCCTGCACTTGCAAATGAATTTTGCACGCAATCTCATTCGGGGAGTGAGGCCACACACCTTTCCATTTCCTGCCGAATTTGGTTTGCTTCTGTTTAAAATCATTGTGTCAGCTTTCAGAGGCCAGTGACAGCAGATACCATTCCTGTCCCCATGGTGGGGGGCTGGGGGGAGCAGGCACCTCCCAGCCTTTGGTGTGGTTCTTTCCTCAGACTTGGGGCACTTTTTCATACTAATAAATGGATCAGGTGGCGGCTGGAAGGTTCCTCTGTAGAGCTGAGTCGTGCATGGCTCTCTGCTCTCTGTGAGACCCAGGGGTTCTGACTGCCTTGGTCTCTGCTGATTTGGGATGGGCCCTGCTGCAACCCAATCACTTGGGGGAGGTGGAGGTTGGAGGATTGGGGCTTTAAAGGCAGCCTCATGTAAAACATGTGAGGCCAACCTGGGGTTCAGGAGGCCCTATGTTAAAAACAACACCATTTGAATCTTGCATGTGTGTTTGGGTACATGGTTGTCTTCCATAATGACTGGCTGCTTGGTGCAGTAATATTAGCATACTGATGGCTAATTGGGAGCATAATTGCCCTGCCCCCTAAATTGAAGGTATTATCATCAGGAGATGGAGATCTGGGATCTTTTGATCCCCAGAAATAGATGTTTTTCTTTGCAGTACTGGAGATGGAACTGTAAAGCCTTTTGCACGCTAGTCAAGCACTCTACCACTCATCTATGTCACCAGCCCCCTTTTATTGTTTGTTTTAGTTTATTTTTGAGACAGGCTCTTTGTAGGTAGCCCAGACTCTCCTCAAACTCCTAATCTTCCTGCCCTGGGCTCTGAAGATGTTGGTTTACAGACTGCTGCATTGTACTTATTTATCTATGCATTTATTGTGCTGGTTGCTGGATCCAAGGCATTGCACACGCTAGACAAGTGCTCTTCTACTGAACTACAATTCCCTTTACTACTTTCTTTTGTTTTGCAGTGGTGGGGCCTAGTACCCAGGCTTTGTGCATGCCACACAATCATTCTACCAGTGAATTCCCTCCCGGCCCACATCATAAGTATTCTACTTAGAAGTTATGTTTAAATTTATGTGTATGCATGCGAACCTGCGTGAATATTTGTACAGCATGTGCTTGCAGGAGCCTGTGGAAGTCAGAAGAAGTCATCAGACCCGGAGTTACAGGTGCTTATGAACTGCCTAACTTGGTGCTGGGAACTTAGCTTGGGTCTTCTCCAAGAGCACTGAGCCATCTTTCAAGTCTAAGTTTACAGTTATTTTAAACACCCAATACTGTTTTGTTCTTTTTTTCCATTTTATTTTATTGTTTTGTGCTAGATGTTATAGTGGATTCCCAATAAATGTAGTTAATTGAAAACCTTTGTGGTTTTTTTTTTTTTAAGTTGTGTTTTAGAAAAAAGATCTACTGCAGTACAGTCTCTGTATGTAACTGAGGGTGACCTTGAACTCTTGGTTCTGCCTCTACCTCACAGGTGCTGGGATTACAGGGCTGAGCCACTATGCTCAGAATCTGGAGTTTTCCTGCCCTTACAATACCTAGTGAGTCTGAGGGAATCCAAGCCCAAGAGAATTGGAGGAAAAAATAGGCCAAAGGCTATCTATATGAATAATTATTTCAGAAACAGAATTTAAATTTCATTAGACGTATTCTCATTAGAAAATTTTGATTTCCAATTACTTGCCTGTTACTGTGTGAGGTGAACTCACTATCGCTATCATGTCCCCTGCTCCGTTCTCCTCCATCCCTGCTCTAGCTATCATAGAATGTAAAATGAGCAGAGACTGGGTTTTTTAATCTATTTGGACAATTTGCAAGCGCGCAGCCCACTGTAATGGAATTTGTGATGTTGTGCCAAAGGATTTTTTGTTTTCTTCTGATTCCAAAGTCCTTGTGCTATTTGCTTTTGCTGTATTTGAAAAGGATTCTGGGCTGCTGCCAGGGACAGCTTGGAATCACTTGTAACTATATTAGCCATACACGCAGCTGCGTGGGCTGAAGATGAGGGTTACTGTTGGTGCCGGTCTGGGCGATGGCTTGTCTTTAATTATTATGATAGAATTTGTAAAGGCATAGCCAGTCAGGGGAGCGTAGGAGTCTGGGGATTTCACAGCCAGAACATCTTCAGAGAATGTTTTGTGTTTCTACAGAATTTTTCTTGACCAGCTTTGACTTTCTATAGGTTTAGATTTATTTTTCCAGAAAGGGTAAGTCTGTCTCATTTCCCTCCCTCCCTCCCTTCCTCCTTCCTTCCCTCTTGCATCTATGGCTTCCCTTCCTCTTTTTCCTCCTATTTAAAAAAAATTACTACAGGGTCTTCTTCCTATGTAGTCTGGGCTGGAATCATACTCTCCCAGTTCTCCTGTGACCTCTAGAGTTCTAGAGTTAAGTGTGTGTGTGTGTGTGTGTGTGTGTGTGTGTGTGTGTGTGTAGGTCAGAGGTCAACATCAGGTTGAGAAAGAATGGCTTACTGAACCTAGAAGTCACTGGTTTGTCCATCATGGCTGGACAGCAAGACCTAGGATCCTCTGTCTCTTATCTTTCTAGGACTAGAATTACAAGCATGAGCCACCATGTCCAGTTTTTTTTTTTTTTATGTAGATTCTGGGGGATGAAGCTCTGGTCCTCATGTTTGCAGAGTTAACACTTTACTAACGGAGCAGTCTCCCCAGCCCTCTAAGAAGGTTGTTTTAGGAAGGGCACCCTGGCTCTGCCTCTCATGCTAGCTTCTTGTCTTGCTATGTTGTCTCTTGAACATACCTCGAGCAGGATCAGAAGTCAGTGCAGCGATTTAAGCCTGCAGAGCTTTGGGTAGTTGGTACTTACCGTCAATCCAACACGATTGAGAATCACCCAGGAGACAGCTCTCTTCATGTGTCAGTGAGAGGACTTCTGAGCTCGTGGAGAAGGGAAGACCCACCCTGAATGTGGGCAGTACCATTTCATGGGCTGCTGTACCAAAATGAACAAAGAGGAGGAGAAAGCAAGTGCAGTGCTAGCATTCATACAGCAAGTGGAGTGTTAGCATTCATATAACAAGTGGAGGGCTAGCATTCATAATCTCGCTCTGCTTCCTGACTGTGGATACAGTCTGACAAGCTGCTCTACACTCCTGCCTCCATGCCTTCCACACCATGACGGACTGTGAACCCTCAAACTGTGAGCCACAGTAAACCCGTTCTCCCTTAAGTTTGTTTTAAATACTTGCTAATTTTCTTCTTGACAAATTTACATGGCTTCAGGTATTCCATGGCAAAAGAGGAAAAGTAAATATCATGAGGTTTGAGAGTTGGAGGTGGAGAACAAGGAATGGGAAATAACACTCAGATTTCTGCTTTGTGAATCTGGGAGGGTAGAGGGCAGTCAATGTGATTGACAGGACAAAGTCTGCCAGGAAAAGGGAGCTACTGGGAAAAGAGTTTGGTCTGGGGTCTCTTTGATTCATTCGGGGATGCTTACATACAGCTTTAGGAGCTACAGACTCACAGATGTAGCTTCAATGAGAATGGACAAGCATTTTCTAGGAGCTTTTGGATAATGTCGAATTGAGTGGGGTTTTCTGGTCTCCCTGGGTCTCCACAGAAGTCTGCTGTGAACTCTGAGCCCATGCCGAGGCAGCCAGCTTTAGATGTGTTCTGAGGCATGCTGGGAATGAAGTGGCTCTCAGCACTTGCTTAGCTGTGTGGTGTGAGGGTAGACACTCAGGACTTGGAGTTGTTCAGTTCATCCAGCGGGAAAGCATTGAGTTGGTTTGATGAGACTATGATGAGACCTAAGAGAATCTGAGTAGATAGAAGAGCAACTGTTACAGTTTGATCCTGAAACACCTTGTACAAGCTCGTGTTTGAATGCTTGGTCTCCAGATGTTGGCGCTGTTGGAGGAAGTTATGGAACTTTAGAAGTTGAGACCTGGATGGATGGAGTGGGTCACTTGGGGCGAGCCTTGCCGTTTTTGTAACTAGGCCTCTGGTTCTTGGCTACTGTAGGTGGGTGGCCTCTGCCATACACACTCTCCCATCACCATAGCCTGAGTAAATCCGCCAGGTCTTTCCCATGGTAATAGCCCTCTGAAACTGTGAGCCCACAGAATCCCTTCCTCCCTCACGTTGTTTCTGTCAGGTTTGTGGTTGCAAGGATGAGAAAATCAGCTGATTCACTAGCTCCCCCTCTTGTGATTTGAAAGAAAAATGTTCCCCAAAGGCTTGTGTGTTTGGACCCTTTGCCCCTGGCTGGTGGTGCTGTTGTGTCCACCCCTTCGGAGATAGAGCTTTGCCGGAGGGTCCCTGGGAGTGGGACCCTCCCTTTTCCTTTGCAGCCTAGTTCCGCTTCCTATTAATGGATATCTGCTTTCTGACTGTGACTAGGTTGTGGCCAGCCAGACTCATGCTTCCGTAGACATGGACTTTATCTGCCCTTCCTGCAGAACTGCAAGCAAAAGAAAACCCTTTCTTACTAAGTTGCTTTTGTCAGGGCATTTTATCCTAGCAATAAAAACAGCGACAATGAAAAAACAATATGCCACTCTGAAATGTTTTGTCTGTAGGAAGGAAGATGTTTGGGCCACAGTTACTAAACTCCAGTTACTGAAGAGACATGCTGTGAACTAGAGCATGGTAGTATGTGTTTACTGAGCTTTGTTGTTGCCTCTGGGTTTCCTACCAACTTCACTACTACTAGGATACAGAATACCTGCTCTTCCTTCACCAAGAGAATTAAGGTCATTCAACTGAATCTAGCTTGACAGACTTTGTATACACAACACTGAGTAGAATATAGTGAGGAGACTGTGCACACTGGGAACTTAAAAAAATTAGGTTTCTTTCTTGAAATGTTTTGGAAAGAGTTATAGAACTGTAAAATACACACTAAATTTGATATAAAATACATACTTGTTACTACTCAAGTTAAGGAAAGTAAGCCATGAATACCGTGTTTGCTTGCTTGGTGATTTAGCTGACCTTTTGGTAATTTCGGTGACCTTTTGAATTATATGATTTCCAGTGTCCTGTTGTTAATTCAGAGACTTCTGGGTACATATCATTCACAATGTTCTTTAATTCTTGTGTATTTGAGATAATATTTAGAGATATCAGCCCTTCAGAAAGAGGAGATTCCTTTAGAACTTGTTTTTCTAAAAGAAAGATTTATTTCATTTTTAGTTAATTTAGTCATATGAGTTCCTACCTTTAGTTCCTACAGAGGCCAGATCCCTCTGGAGCCAGTATCACAGGCAATCGTGAGCTGCTTGGTGTTGGTTGCTGGGAAATGAACTTTGGTCCTCTGCAAGGGGAATATGTGCTTTTAAGCAATGAGCCATCTCTCTATCCCCTAGAATGTCTTATGGTATAATTCAGCTTGTGACAAGTACTCTAATTTTGTTCACTGGTGACACCTTTATTTCATTTTCATATTTGATGGATTATTTTGCAGTATATAGGAGTCATGTAGGATTTTTAAAGATATCATTATACTGTCCTTTATAGCTTCTGATGAGAAACTCACTGTTATCTGTATTATTGTTCCCCTGTATATAACATGTCATTTTCCCCTCTATTTTCAAGACGTTAAAATGTGTTTATCTTAATATTTATTCTGCTTGGGTTTTACTGAGCTTGTGTCTATCAAATAGATTTTCAACAAACTAAGAAGGTGTAGGTATATTTCTTTATCCCTTTTGCTCAGTTCTTTCCCTCTTTTCACCTGGAACCCCAATGATTGGTATCATCACACAGACCTATGATGCTCTGTTCATTTTTCATAAGTTTCTTCTTCTATTCCTTTTGGTTTTTTGAGACAGGGTTTTTCTGTGTAACAAACCAGGGCGTCCTATAACTCGCTCTGTAGACCAGGCTGGCCTCGAACTCCCGAGATCCACCTGCCTCTACCTCCTAAATTCTGGGATTAAAGGACCCTTTCTTTCTTTATAATGGCAATTTCTACTGCTTATCCTGACTTTTGATGGCTAGTTTGCTGGTTTCCATCGTTATTAATCTTGTCCAATTAGTGTTCTTTTCATTTCTAGAATTCTTACCTGCTTATTTCTAATTTCGACATTGAGATGTATATATATATATATATATATATATATATATATGTATATATATATATATATATATGCATGTGTGATGTGTATGCATGTGTTCCTCTGTGGGGTGTGTGTATACATGAGTGTAGGTGCACATGTGTGCACGTGCATGTAGAAGGTGGAGAGTGACATTAGGTGTCCCTTTAGTTGTTCTCATGTTTGATTATTTATTTATTTATTTATTTATTTATTTATTTATTTATATGGTATTTCGCTGATCATGGATCTCATCAATTTGGCCAGACTTGCTCATCATACAGAGATCTGCATGTCTCCACCTCCCCAGAATGGTAATTATAAGTGGGTGCTACTGTGCTTGGCTTTTTTTTTTATGGGTTTTATGGGATGAAACTCAGGTCTGTGTGCTTGTGTGACAAGCACTTTACTGACTAAGCCAGCGCACAGGAAGGAAACCCTCTTTTTCCAATCTTTCACCAAACTAGATCCTGGGATTTGGGGGGAACTTGACATATACTGCTTGGTGTGGTTTGGGTGTGTCTTGTCCCCCAAAGACTCCTGTCCTGAAAACAGGTATTGTAATCTTTGTAGGGGGCAAAATCTGAGGGGTGGAGCCTAATGGGCACACATTAAGTTGTGGCCACCTGAAAGGATTAAATCTGGTTTGGAGGTTGTTAGGTGTGGTAAGAGCGACTTAATTCCCCCGTAGAGAGAGTCATTGTAAAACAGCAAACTTGACTCCTCTTCAAATCAGCCTTCTGCTTTCCTTCTTGCCATATGGTCTGCTTTTCTCTGTCCCTGTCTCTTGCTCTGTCTTTATCTCTCCGTCTTTGTCTCCTAACACATTTCACAGCCAGAAGTATTCTCCAGGGTCCAAACATATGGGACCACCCAAACTTAGACTTCAGCCTACAAGCCTGTGAGTTTTTAAACCCCTCTTCTCTTTCTCTCTTTTTAATTTAACTTTTCATGTGTATGTGTGTTTTGCCTGCACGTATGCCCAGAAGAGGACATTGAATTTCCTGGGACTGGAGTTACAGATGATTGTGAGCTCCCACGCTGGGAGCCAAACCCAGTTCCTCTACAAGAGCAGCAAATGTCCTTAACTGGTAAGCCATCTCTCCAACCTCCCTCCTCTCCTTTTAGTAACCAACAAAATCTTTTTCTTTGATAAAGTTTTTTACTATGTAGCCCTGGCTGATATGGAACTTGCTTTGTAGACTAGGCTGGTCTCAAACTCACAGAGATCTGCCTACCCGTGCCTCCTGTGTGCCACTGTGCACAGCTTGATTTATTTTTGTGTGTGTGTGTGTGTGTGTGTGTGTGTGTGTGTGTGTGTGTGTGTGTGTGTGTGTGTGATGTGTGGTGTCTAGGGTTACAGGCACACACTGGCATGCCTGGCTTTTTACATGAGCACAGAGGATCTGAATTCAGATCCCTGTTCTTTCTTGGCAAGCACTTCATCCACTAAGTCTCCAGCCATCTGTGTTTTGTTACAGCAACACAATGAATACTGAGACAGTGCTTTCTAAGTAAAGTTAAGATAAACCCACTGGTGATAAGGACAGCGTTTCCCTGGCTTAAACAACAGACTGACCCCCTTCCCTTAAGTAATGCACTCACTATTTTCTTCTGTCTTCTGGTGACTGTTTCCAGCATATTTCCTGTGATCTGTATTATACATGCATGATTTATTAGCCTGTGCCTCAGTGGAGTTTCTGATTCAACAGGTCATGTGTGGCTCCCAAATCTGCTTCCTTAAAAAAATTAAAAATTATTATAGTGTGTATGTATGAAGTGGGTGTTGGTATGCATGTCATGGCACACATAGGACATCTTTGTGGAGACAGTTTTTTCTCCATTGTTCCTTGGACTCAGGAGATCAGACTCAGGTCATCAGAACTGGTGGCAAGTGTCTTTAGCTACTGAGCCAACTCCCTGACCTGAAATTATACTTTTGGCTAACAGCAAATACCAGGGTAAGGCCACTGGCACTGGGCTGCACCTTGAGAATCAGCTGCACAAAGCCAAGGACCCATTTAATGAACTCTCCTACCTGCTTTTTCCTTGGTGTTGGTGATAGTGAAGGATTTTGCACAAAGACTTTTTGCCTAGTGTTGTCAGGGATATCTTTAGGATCATTAATCAAAATTTCATATATATATTATATAATTTTACACACACACACACACACACACACACACACACACACACACACACAAAGAATCTTCTTCATGGCCCACTTATGCTCCACAACCAAGAACCAAAAACCATGTTTCAAGAGCCTCATGGGTAACATTTTGAGAAAGCCATGCACCAAGCCATATATTCTCTGTGTTCCAATTGTTAATCAGGTCCAGGATTATGGGGAAGGCAGTGCTGGGAGGCTTCAGCAGCTGACAGGTTGTGGGGTGGGGTCCTCTTGGGATTACAGATGCTCACTAGGTAACTGCAGAATCCTGATCCTGTGTGTCATCTGGAAGCGTATTCTGGTCACCATGCCAACTTGTTAGAGAATTTTATTGAGTTATTTAGGAAAGACTGCCTCTATGTGTATGTTCAGGGCTTGCAAGCTGAACTGTGGGGTGGGGAGGGGATTAGTAACAGCTCCTTTGAATATGCATTTCTCTTCACGTAGTTTTGTCTCAAGGAGCTCTTGAGAACACCAAACAGACCCATTGGCCTGGACCTAGACTTTGCTTTTGGCCCTTGGTTCCTGTCTCTCCAACCAGACAGATGTCTGGGTAACATATTCTCCCATACTCATGTGCTGGAAGTTGAGGGGCTTCCTATTGAGTCCTTTGGATGACTCCCCCATTCAATGTGATTCTCACAGGTGAGAATGGATTCCAAGCATTGCTCACCAAGACTCTGAGACCTGACTCGGAGATCTCCCCAAGGCTAGAGTCAAGGTCTGCTTTCCTACTGTAAGAATCAACAAAGCACACTGCCCAGCTGTACCAATTCTGGGTATGTGCCCCAAAGAATCTCACCCTACCAGAGATATCTGCGTATCCACTGGATGGAAGTAGCCTAGGTGTCTGTAGTGGTTTGAATGAGAATGGCCCCCATAGGCTCATATATTTGAATGCTTACTCATTAGGGAGTGGCATTTCTTGAGAAGGATTAGGAGTTGTGGCCTTATTGGAGGAAGTGTGCCACTGGGGTTTTTGAGGTTTCAAAAGCCCAAATCAGGTCCAGTGTCACTCAACTTCCCACTGTCTGTGGATCTAGATGTAGAACTCTCAGCCTACTTCTCCAGCACCATGTCTGCCTGCATATACCATGCTTCCTGCCATGATGATAATGGACTAAATCTCTGAAACTAAGCAATCCCCAATTAAATGCTTTTCTTTATAAGAGTTGCCATGGTCATGATGTCTTTTCACAGCAATAGACTAGTGACCAAGACAGTGTCCATAGAAAGATGACTGGATAAAGTGTGTGTGTGTGTGTGTGTGTGTGTGTGTGTGTGTGTGTGTGTTTGTGTATTTGTATTATTTGGCCATAAAAACTAAAACTAACTTTTTAACTGCCAGCCCATCTATGTGTACATGTGTGATAATTTTACTTTGTTAGAAGGTAATATTGCATCCCTTCTGTTATAGATTCAATTTGTAATGCTACCACTACCCTCTCTCAAACCCCTGTGTGTCAAAGATTTGTCCTAGTTTGGCACTGTTGGGAGATGATAGAACCCTGAAGAGGTGGCTTAGTAGGATATTTGTAGGTGTGGGGCCCCAGCTCCTTCCTCTTCTCTTTTTCTCATGCTGATAACTGCCACCAAGGTATGTTGCCTCATCACAGGTCCACAAAGCCTGGGACTGTCACCCCCAAAGCTGTGAGTCAACACAAACCTCCCTTCTTCTTCTTTTAAGATTTATTTTGTTTTTAATTGTGTGTATGTTGAGTGGCTATGACCACCTGGTGTGTGTGTGCTAGGAACTGAACTTGGGTCCTCTGCAAGAGCAGTATACACTATTAACTGAGCCATTTCTCTAGCCCTTTTCTTTTTCCTTTCTTTCTTTCTTTCTTTCTTTCTTTCTTTCTTTCTTTCTTTCTTTCTTCTTTCTCTCTTTTCTTTAAACATTTTATTAAGTGTGTGTGTGTGTGTGTGTGTGTGTGTGTGTGTGTGTGTGTGTATGTGTGTGTACAGTACCAAGGTACATATGAAGATGAGAGTACAGCTTGCAGGAATGGTTCTCTCCTTCCATCAGGGATAGAACTCGGACACCATTAGTCATGGCAGCAAGTGCCTCTACTCACTGAGCCATCTTTGACATTGACAGCCCTGGGTATTGTCACAGTAACAGAGACTGAGTGACACTCTCCATTCTACATTCCCACCTGCTTTTTTTCTGGAGAATGGGACACTTGGGCCAGAGTCTAAGACGGAGATAGCCTGAGGCTCCAGCTTATACCTGAAAGCTTGGTCTCTGCTCTCTCTCACCTCTGCTGTAGCCCTAAAAGGATAGAGTTCCCTCCCCCAAACCAGCCCAATTATCTTGCTGTCTTTTCTTTTATCCTGTGTTGAACTCCGTGGCTACAAGCTGGGGCATTTTAGATTTGGGATTTAAAGCCAATGGTACCTTGAACTTGATCCTAAGTGCCAATCAGATTTGATGTCCATCTTCCATTGGCCTTTACTGAGCTGTTCATCCCTTGAGACAGTGGGAAGGGGAAGGTGGTCCTAGCATTATTGGAACTCCAAACTCAATCCCCTAATGTGGGAGCTGGGTGAAATACTGTCCTAGTTGGTACTGAAATGAAAGTAGGGTTGGGACCTGTACAAACAAACCCAACAAACCCTGGCCTTCTGTGTCAAGACTGCTGTTGTCTTGGGAAAATACTTATTTTCCCTAAGGAAAGAAAGGTGGAGCATACTGTAACCTGGTAACTCTTCTCTGTGGACACACACAGGAAGCCATATTTCTAGTCTTTCATTTTCTCCATTCCAGATCCTCTGTTTTGTTTCTTTCTGGATTTAGTATTTTGTTTCCCCACTTCACTATTTTAATGTATATGTGTTATGTGCATGTGTGTATATGCATGTTTCTCTCCCCTGCCTTGTATATATCTATATGTCTATACATGTGGAGGATCATGGTGGATGTTGGTGTCATCTTCAATGTTTCTTTCGATCTTACTCATTGGGAGAGAGTCTCTCAGTCAAACCCAGAGCTTGTCCATATAAATGATCTCTCTCTAGACAGTTTGCTCTAGGGACCCCCTGTTGCTGCCTTTCCAAAGCTGGAATTACAGGCAGCTGCCATTCCCAACTAGCATTGTGTAGTTTCTGGGCATCTGAACTACTCTGGTTCGTACATGTGTGCACTGAGTGATTTAAGCACTTGGGCCACCTCTCCAGCCCCTAGATCAAAATGGTTCTGCAACAAATGTGCTCAGCTGCAGTGTAGGAAGGCATTGAGTGCAAAAAAGAAGCCATACCTGAATCATACTAGACACCTTGAAATTGGCGACTGAGGGGGAAGATCTGGGAGAAAGAGGATGAGAATATTGGGACCTGAGAGGTGGCTCAGTCAGTTAAGTTCTTGGCTTGCAAGCACTGGGACCCAAGTTTGATTCCCAGAACTTATTTTTTTTTAAGGTGGCTTTGATGGGGATGTGGAGAAAGACGGATTCCTGGTGTTGTAGAACAAGGTCCTTCTGAACAAAACAGTCACCAACTTGATTAAAGAAATGGTGTCTGCTTCTAAGAGTCCATCATGGTTGGGCCTATTGACTGTTGACTTTTGCTTATAAGAGGAAGTGTAGGGAGGGTCATTGGACCCTCCATCTGAGATTCCTGCCACTCCTGACAGCCACTTAAATACAACTTGGCCATAATTACATGTGGCCTTGGAAACTTAGGATCTTGCAGGTGCTGGAATATATATCCTGGGGGAGGTTAATTGAAGGGGCTCTCTGTTGTTTAGTTTTTGTAAACATAACATCACTAGAGTTGCCTGAGAAGAGGCACCCTCAAATCGAGGAGTTGCTCCCATCAGATTAGCCTGTGGGCAAGTATGTAAGGCATTTTTTTTTAAATTAATGATTGAAGAGGGAGGACCCAACAGAATGTGGGTGGTGCCATGCCTGGGCATCTGGTCCTGGGTTGTATAAAAATTATGCTGAGCAAAACATGGAAGTAAGCCAGGAAGCAGCATTCCTCCATGACCTCTACCTCCGTTCCTGCCTCCAGATTTCTGTCTGACTTTCCTCAGTGATGGACTGTTATCCAGAAATATAATGAAATAAACCTTTTTCTGTTCACATTGCTTTTGGTCATGGTGTTTTAACACAGCAACAGGAAGCAAACTAGAACAGGAAGCCATCGTCTGTGCTGGGTGAAGATTGTCCAGTGCAACTGTTGGGGGGGGGTTACCTATGCTCCCTTAGGAAACCCCTCACCCATACTCTGCAAGCAAACTCAATCAATAAACTAATTTGCTCCCCAGGATGAACGTTGGCAGCATTATACTTTAGTTTTTGGTTGGGACCTTAAGAGGAAGGTTTGGGCATTGCTTACATCTCAATGGGGGAATCTTTGGCCATCAGTTAACTTACTCTGTGAGTTCCAGGTCGGTGATATTTCAGTCACAAGACTCCTGAGAAATGGTATTTGATGTTGTCTTTTTGCTTCTATATTCATGTACACGCACATTTATGCACATATGCATGCGTGTACACAGAGGCACAGACCTACACCTTCCCTCTGAGAAACGAGATTAGTAGAGACCACTCCCCCAACTCAGTTCTGCTGCAGTCTGTCTGCTTTGCTTATTTATATCGTCGTTCAGAATTTGGCTCAGTAGTTCATTTTCTAAGTAGCCTCTGAAATAGTTTTCTAATATTATCCCCTCCGCCCTTCATCCATCTTCCACTGTGGGATTCTTTGGGGAGTACAGGGTGTGCTTCCCACCAGCTCCTGCTGGCCTGAATACAGAATGGCCTGTCCCAAGTGATGCTGAAAAATGATGGATGACTGTGCTTCCCATGGAGGGTCAGATCAGTTTACACATGAAATATTCATTGCCTTGGACACATCATAAGGTCCCTAGCCAAAAGTGTATCTCATAAGAAACAGGGCCAGTGAAGATAGGGAAGGGCCTTAATGGAGGGGTAGCCTAGTTTAAATGAAAAATACATTTAGTGGTCTGGGAAGTGTGTGTGTGTGTGTGTGTGTGTGTGTGTGTGTGTGTGTGTGTGTGCACATGGAACAGTGCATGTGTGGAGGTCAGAGGACAACTTGGAGCAGTCGGTTCTCTCCCTCTTCCATATGGATCATGGGGCTTGAACCCAGGTCACCAGGCTTGGTGGCAACTTCCTTTGTCTGCTGAGCCATCTTACTGGCTCCACCTTCTCTTACGAGTTAGGGTCTCAAAAGTTGCTTCTATCAGGCATTTTGTCACGGCCATTAGGAAAGTAACTAATAAATGTTACTCTCGAGAGAGAAGTCAGATTTACAGAGAGGGAGGCAGGAGGCCTCTGGTCATCAAAGTTTGGTGTAGTGGGTTGTGCATGAAGAAAGTGGCACCTCATAATCATTGGTGCTCTGGGCATGCTCTGAGGGGATCCATTAAGATCTGTCTCTGGTAGGACACTGGGAGAAGGGGTGACTTAGCTTCCAAGCTGCTTACCCTGGAGCCTCTCTGACTTGGACTTTTTAATTATATTGGATGTGTCTTTCAGGAATGTTGGAGCAAAGAATGGATGTGAAATAAATATGAACATGATTTTTTTTTTTGAGAAACAGCTGGTTGTTAAGAAACATCTGCACAAGATTATCTTGAATGTTAATTTGAAGCTAGGGATACATGGAATCCAAAGGGAAGTGAAAGATCCTACCTTGGTGTTCTTGGGATAAATTGTTTTGACTTTTTAATTTAGCATGCAACTTACTTAAATAATGAAATCCATAGTTGTGTGTGGAGTTCAGATGACAACTTGCTGGAGTCACTTCTTTTCTTCTACATTGTGGGTCCTGGGGATTGAACTCAGGTCCTCAGGTTTGTCAGCCAGTGTCTTTACATGTTGAGTCATTTTACATTTTACAGGTTCCTGTGTTGTTATTGTTTTTTTTTTTAGTGGCTTTTAAAATGTTTTTTAATAGTTTGGTTTGAGAGTAATAAAGGGCAATTCATGAGGTTAAAACTCTGATGTCCCTTTCTTAAATTTAATTTATTTTTAATTAAAATATAATTACATCATTTTCCTCCTCCCTCTTCCTTCTCCAAGAACTTCCATATTCCCCCGCCTCCCTCTCAAATCCATGGCTTCTTTATCTTTAATTATCATTGTTTTGTATTCTCTCTCTCTCTCTCTCTCTCTCTCTCTCTCTCTCTCTCTCTCTCTCTCTCTCTCTCTGTCTCTCTCTCTCTCTCTCTCTCTCTCTCTCTCTCTCACACACACACACACACACAAATAAATACAGAAATATGACCTCTTAAGTTTACTTGGTGCTGCTTGTGTGTATTTATTTTTAGGGCTGACAACTTGGTATTGGATAACCAAATAGAGTGCTCATCTCTGAGGAAGATTAGTTCTCCTTCTACCTCTAGGGGTAGGATTACCCTCTGTAATTTCCCATGCATGTTGGCATGTCAACTGGTGCTGTCATTGTTCAAGCCTTGTTTTGGCAGTCATATTGTTGAGATTTCATGGGTATAGCTTCCTTGTTAGATCTAGAAGACACAATCTTGCATCAGACTTCCTAGTCCTCTGACTCTTAGAATCTTTCCACCCTCTCTTCTTCAATGTTCCCAGCTGGGGCTTGGCACCCCACAGTCAGTTGTTTTCTGCATTTTAACCAGTTGTAGCTTGGTGTAATCGCCTCCATATGCTGCAAGAGAAGCTTCTTTGATGACAGGTGAGAGCCACACTTATCTGTGGGTATAAGGATAAGTATTCAGAATGGGTACAAAATTTGTAAGGTTTTAGCAGAAGTGGCAATGTTTAGTTGTTTCTAAGATCCATGACCCCGCTAACCATGAGTAGTTTGCTAGGTTTCAAGTTCCAGGTATGATATGATTTCCCTCCTGTTGAGAGACTCTTTAAGTACAGTTGGACAGCTGTTGGTTACTACCAAGATGTGAGTGCCACTA